>NC_069378.1:41827424-42130454 GCF_021730395.1 Mercenaria mercenaria
ATTGTGGTTCAGGGTGTCTTCATGACTCTGAAAACATACAAACAGAAAATGCAAAAACATTTGTACAAACAGAAAATACAGCAATATATATTTTCATTTAAATAGAACTGTCTTTAACTTAGATTAGCCTGCTGGCGGCAAGTTGTTCTGCCTTTGCGACCAGCAGTCTAATCATGGTCTGCACTGTTAGCTATTCAGTCAGTATGTTTTTAGTGAAAACCCCTTTGAATAATAATTGAGACTGCCAAGATTGAATAATGGACAAGACCATTTTAGAAATTTAGCAGGGTTAAGCCAGGTCTAAATATTACATATAAATGATTGAGAAAGACTTCTGGAAGGCACAATGTATACGGTTCCAGAAGGCACAACGTACTGAGTTCCAGAAGGCACAATGTATTAAGTTCCAGGAGGCACAATGTATCAAGTTCATTGCGATCTTTGTGACTCATAGCCTATGGTGGGACTAAAGATATACTGTCTTTGTGCTTGACACTGATATATCTAGCATCAAGATGGATAAATTATATTTCAATTTTGTGCTTACTAAATATACCTGGCTCTGAATTTGTGCTGACATTGGATATATCTGCCCAGTTTTGACAGTCATATATTCCATTTTTGTGCAGACTTGGATATATATAGCCTGTGCTAGCACAGGTATATTCCATTTTTGTGCTGACTTGGATATACAAATCCAGTGCTGGCACAGGTATATTCCATTTTTGTGCCGACTTGGATATACAGATCCAGTGCTGGCACAGGTATATTCCATTTTTGTGCCGACTTGGATACACAGATCCAGTGCTGGCACAGGTATATTCCATTTTTGTGCTGACTTGGATCTATCCAGTAGTGTTTTGAGACTGATAAATGCAAAGTCCATGTATCAGTATCCAAGATGGAGAAATTTATACCAGAGTGAATTTTTTATTAAAATGGCACTTCAAAAGATTTTAACATGTACAAATTACTTTTGTTACAATTTTAAAGTCATAAACGTCAGTCTAAAACTGAAATAAAATTCTTCATTTAGAAGTGTTAACAATAGAGTAAAAGCTTTATTGCAACAATGTTAAAATCAGTTTGGACATTAAAGTTTTAAGGTCATTTAAATGTACCTTGAACCTTTGCAATACTCTGTACCAGTGGTATAACATTTTAAACAGGCCATGCTTACCAAGTGTTTAAACTGAAATCACACTGGAATTCAACTAATTCTGAAACTTAATACAAAATGTAAGAAATAACATTTAACAAATCACTTTCCAAGACAGTAAACTGTGCCAAAGTATCACTTAATAGTTCCTTCACAGTAAATTCCCTAGCGAAGGTAGTGGGAGGGAGGGTGTGTGTGAGGGAGGGAAGAGGGGAGGGCATGAAGTGAACTTGCAGATAGGTCCGTACTGCTCATGCCTCATGACCAAACAAGAGCTGTCACTAATGGTGACAAATGCCCCCGCAGCGCCTTGACTTTTGACCTGGTGACCCAAAAGTCAATAGGGGTCATATACTCAATAAGTACTATTAGCATGTGAAGTTTGAAGGTCCTGGGTGCAGTGGTTCGCGAGTAAAGTGCCTTCATGCAAAAGTTAACATTGGCCCCTGTGACCTTGACCTTTGACCTGGTGACCCTAAAGTTAGTAGGGGTCGTGTACTCAATAAGTACTATCAGCACGTGAAGTTTGAAGGTCCTGGGTGCAGTGGTTTGCGAGTAAAGTGCCTTCATGCAAAAAATTAACATTTGCCCCTCTGACCTTGACCTTTGACCTGGTGACCCCAAAGTCAGAAGGGGTTGTGTACTCAATGAGTACTATCAGCATGTGAAGTTTGAAGGTCCTGGGTGCAGTGGTTCGCAAGTAAAGTGCCTTTATGCAAAAAGATCACGTTGGCCCCTGTGACCTTGACCTGGTGACCCCAAAGTCAGTAGGGGTCGTGTACTCGATGAGTACTATCAGCATGTGAAGTTTGAAGGTCCTGGGTGCAGTGGTTCACGAGTAAAGTGCCTTCATGCAAAAAGTTAACGTTGGCTCCTGTGACCTTGACCTTTGATCTGGTGACCCCAAAGTCAGTAGGAGTCGTGTACTCAATGAGTACTATCAGCAAGTGAAGTTTGAAGGTCCTGGGTGCAGTGGTTTGCGAGTAAAGTTCTTTCATGCAAAAAGTTAACGTTGGCCCCTGTGACCTTGACCTTTGACCTGGTGATCCCAAAGTCAGTAGGGGTCGTGTACTTAATGAGTACTATCAGCATGTGAAGTTTGAAGGTCCTGGATGCAGTAATTCGCAAGTAAAGTGCCTTCATGCAAAAAGTTAACGTTGTGACTAATGAACGAACGAACAAACGGACAGACAGTTGAAAACTAATATGCCTCCCTTCGGGGCATAAAAAAGTGCCATATAACTGATTTACTTCTTCATGTGTGGAAGCTATCTAGCTGGCTTACGAAAGTCGGTGGCTCTACTCAGGTGCCCGTCCATGCTGAAATAATGCACGAAGGAGCACCTGGGGTCTTCATCCACCATCAAAGCTGGAACATCGACACATGACCAATAAATTGTGTCAGTGTGACATTAAACCCAACAAAACAAACAAATAACTGATTTACATTGATAACAAATTTTCATTCTTAAGAATGTATCACATTATTAGTTGTTGCATACCTAAGTTTCAAGCAATTAATTTGAACCTGCAACCTACGTATGGGTGTGTCAAAGACTGTGATGCTCTATCCCTGAACCCCTATATCTCCCTTGGCAGCAAAACAATTGTTTTAAATGTGCAGACGTGCAATATTACACGCACTTCTATCAGATTCTTTACGTCTCGAATTTTTATCTTTCCGTCATAATTTTTGCCTATCGGAGATACTACTGTAAATCATTATCAATTTTATCTTGACAACGTTCAAGTGCATCTAAAACCTTTCCTTGTAATTCCATTGTATAACTTTAAATCGTACTCCATCAATGGCTATTTATTACATTATCGAGCTCTTTACCGAATAGCTTTGTTGCCAAACAAAGTATACAAGTTCTTCAACAATTTTACGATTTATTTTAGTCGACTTAGCCTGTCCTTTTATGAATAAATATAATCCTATCACTTTGGGGGACCGTCTCAAACTTGTTTTTGAAACGTACGCGTACAATGTCATTAGTCACGGCTGAAACGTTTTAATGATATACCAGATATACAATTTATGCAAATATGATGTGCTATATTTATTTGTTTGTCATTTGACAAAGTTGTACTATTCGCTAAATATTTGCAAAACAAGTTTGAATAATCTTTGAACTAATACTTAGAGCATCAAAGAACTGGTTTGTTGTAACTTTTTATAGTCCAAACTGCAAAGGGTGTTTGAACTCTTAATCAATACCTACTAAAGAAAAGCAAAAATTGGCAAGATACCAATTTGAGTTTAAAGAATTATGGGGTACACCATTAAATAATATCCAAAATGCGTAAATTTAAATAGGCATTTCTTCAGTTATGAATGACTGTATACTACAAAGAGATCAAAGTAAATTCTTAAATTGAGCCGTGCCATGAGAAAACCAACATAGTGGGTTTGCGACCAGCATGGATCCAGACCAGCCTGCGCATCCGCGCAGTCTGGTCAGGATCAATGCTGTTCGCTAACAGTTTCTCCAATTCCAACAGACTTTAAAAGCGAACAGCATGAAGCCAGACCAGACTGCGCGGATGCGCAGGCTGGTCTGGATCCATGCTGGTCGCAAACCCACTATGTTGGTTTTCTCATGGCACGGCTCAATTATATTATGCTTACAAATAATTTACGCAAAAATTATCATGTGTAAAAAAAAAAACCCACGCAAATCTTTTTTTGCAATTGCCTACTCTAATATGAGCATAAACACTCTCAATCATGCATTAATTGTAATTAGAATGTACGAATGAATACTACCAACTTGGTGGGAATTAGTTCCTAAAAAGACTAAGTCTCCATTACATTATTGCTTAGAATATAACACACTTAAAAATTTTAAATGCTATATTTAAATTTTTAATACTAAGCTTAGTCAAAAAACAATTTATATGTTATTGTAAAAAAACAAACAGCAAAATTTATTATTTCCCTTAAAAGTTCACTTTTTCATATTTGAGCCGTGCCATGGGAACACCAACATAGTGGGTGTGCGACCAGCATGGATCCAGACCAGCCTGCGCAGCCGCGCAGTCTGGTCAGGATCCATGCTGTTCGCTAACAGTTTCTCCAATTCCAATAGGCTTTAAAAGCGAACAGCATGGAGCCTGACCAGACTGCGCGGATGCGCAGGTTGGTCTGGATCCATGCTGGTCGCACACCCACTATGTTGGTTTTCCCATGGCACGGCTCATTTCATAAACAACAAGTAAATACATGTACAGTGAATTATGGTATTCCCTGCCAAACTGGATAAAGGTATCACCCTTGAAGAAGCATTCTCAGAGGCCACCTACAAAAAAGCACTATAATTAAATGGAATCGAGTTTCAGTCTTTATGAAAGCTGTTCATTCTACATTATTGATAAAAAAAAACAACATTTTTCTATATTTAGTAACAATGAGCTTGACCTAAGCTACGAAAAATGAACAAAGACCATGGCCTCCAAGCAAACTTACTTATTAAATTCATTTTCTTCAAGCAATCTGTCTGAAACTTGCAATTAAGGCTGCATTTCCCTACAGCATCTAACATTTTTACCATGTATTTTTGAAATTCATTCAACCATATCTAAGAAATGACTCCAGGAAAAACAAACAAGAGGGCCATGATGGCCCTATGTCGCTCACCTGTTATCGTTGCACTTGAGGACAAGAAGGTCCTCAGTAAAAATATTTCAGTCCAAAGGACAGGAACAACAAAGGGAAGAAATTTAACCAAAAAGAAAAAACAATTCTTGCAAGGTACAGATATGTCAAAATGCACCTAAAAATTGGAGGTACCATCCATGTTGTACCACAGAAAAGTGGTCTCGGTTTTTCCCTACGGCCAATAATAAAAAAGTTCCTAAAAATAAGCTATTTATAGTAACGTAAAAGGGAAGTAATTAAAAAAAAATATTGTAAGTGAACAATAGAAGGCTCTGCCAAATAAATCTGTTGACATAAATGAAATTTCAGATCAGTATCTTCATTAGTTACGGAGATATACCCATTTTAATTTGAAATAAAGGGAGGTAATTTGACACAAAATCAGTCCATAGTTATCTACCCTGATTGTCTCAGTCCAACTAATGACAATTATGAAATTTCAAATAAGTCCTATAAGTACTTACTGATATAAATCCATTTTGATTACAATCAGGGGAAGTAATCAGATATAAAATAACTCTGGAACCTACGATTGGATCTGATTTGTCATGGAATCCAAGATTTATTGTTGTTGAAGATATTTTGGAAGTTTGTATCAAATAAAACCATAAATGAAGTCTCTATATGGCTGCAAAAGCCAAAATAGCCAATTTTGGACCTTTAAGGGGCCATAACTCTGGAACCCATGAAGAAATCTGGCCAGTTCAAGAAAGGAACCAAGATCTTGTGGTGATACAAGTTGTGTGCAAGTTTGGTTAAAATCGAATCATAAATGATGCTGCTATTGTGCAGACAAGGTCAAAATAGCTAATTTTGGCCCTTTCAGGGGCCATAACTTTGGAACCCATTAAGGGATCTGGCCGCTTCAACTAAGGAAACAAGATCTTATGGTGATACAAGTTGTGTGCAAGTTTGGTTAAAATCAAATCATAAATGAAGCTGCTATTGTGCAGACAAGGTCAAAATAGCTAATTCTGGTCCTTTCAGGTGCCATAACTCTGGAACCCATAAAGGAATCTGGCCAGTTCAAGACAGGAACCAAGATCTTATGGTGATACAAGTTATGTGCCAGTCTGGTAAAAATCAAATCATAAATAAAGCTGCTATTGTGCAGACAAGGTCAAAATAGCTTATTTTGGCCCTTTCAGGGGCCATAACTCTGGAACCCATAATGGGATCTGGCCAGTTCAAGAAAGGAACCGAGATCTTATGGTGATACAAGTTGTGTGCAAGTCTGGTTAAAATAAAATCATAAATGAAACCACTATCGTGCAGACAAGAAATTGTTGACGGACGGACGCACGCACTGACGGACTGACGATGGATAACGGACAAAGGGTGATCACAAAAGCTCACCTTGTCACTATGTGACAGGTGAGCTAAAAAAAAGTCCTACACATGCAATCTGACCCAAAACTTGCAGGGTGGCATTTCCCTACACCAGTTAATATTTCTACCATGTTTTAAATAAATACTCTATACAAAGTCCTAGATATGGTTTCGGACAGGCAGACTGAGCCAATTCTATACCCCTCCGCCTTTGGTGGGAGAAAAAAAGATGGCCATATTATCTTACACCTGTATTTATTTACAATTCTCTCAAGATTTTCATGACTACAACCTGCAGATATCCATGACTGCCCTTTATTAAATTAAAGTTTATATGCTAATTAGAAATTCTGAAGTTTTATTGAGTAATTAATTTGCATTTAATTTAGTTATATATAATATGAACCGATATGTACACAAAGTACACAGACAACCTATTCAATACCTTTTTCCACCACACTAATATTTTAAAGTAGCCAATTCAGCAGATTCTGTAACACTGAGTCAACCCTGTTACATTATGAGAGAATGCTGACTTGACTTATGTAACCTTTAGTCTGCTGACGGCAAGCTAGTCAGGTTCTGCCTTTGCGACCAGTGCAGACCAAAATCAGCCTGCACATCCGTTCAGGCTGATCATGGCCAGTGCTCTGTTCGCTGTTCAGTCAGTAAATTTTCAGTGAACATCCCTTGAAATAATAAACAGTATTGCCCGAATTGAATGATGGACCAGTCCATTTTAGAAATACAGCAGGATAAGGGTTAAGGTCATTTCTTAGATACTCTACCTTTTATTAATAATTCTTAAGTCTGTACAGCAAACTATCATTTTGAAAAGTTCACCTTAATCCCTATTTTCTGTGCATTTAAATAGCTGTGGTGGTTTTAAATATTTAAATTCTATTATACCCTATCATTTTACAAAAGCCCAATTAAAGGAACAAAAGAACTCTTCACCAGGTTTCAAAAGGAGATAAAATAGGTGTCATCTTTGCACTAAGTCAACCACAAGTCAAAGAAAGGTTAAAAAGGTTGGTCAAAGATTTTAATCTCACCGATCATGGTAACTAAAGACATGAATGTCACCAAAACACAGAAAACTAGCGTATCTGCATCTTTCCATCTAACTGCATTTACGATCTTTTTTTTTTTTCATTTTCTCTACCCAAAAGATTCATATCAGTATTAACGAAACTGCTGCATTTAAGGAAATACGGTTTTCGATTTAAACATCAAAAGAATTATTCATAAGAACTTGGTTCCGCCTATTACCACTGATTTGTCACAGGAGACTTACAAAACTGTTACTAACAATTACACTATTTTCAATGGCGAAACTGGAAGTACGGTCATACAATGCTTAAATCTATTTGATCTTCGTGCAGTCATCTTTTCGCAATGTTTTGACTGCTTTGGGCTTGATTAAAACAATAACCTTTCCAACACCTGATTACCACAGTAAGTACTTTTTTCATTTAAAAACACCGAGCATCGCGTAGAATCTTGAAAATTTGGTAAAAAATTTGCTTACAAGATATATAGTAGAAGGATTTCATTTGGTGACCTTTTAATTTAAAATATTAAAACACTAAACTCTTAAATCATCTTTTTCCAAGATGGCCGCCATATTCAAAATGGCTGCCCAAACTAGGGCTTAATATCATCAGACAGCAAAAAATTGATATATCCATTAATCAGGCCAAGACTCATTAGAAAACTATTTACTATAAAAGGATAGTAAATAACTTTTATGGACTGGACAGACAATAAATAATTAGTAAGTATGAAGTAAAACTGTCCAACTATCGGCAGTATTTTACAGCCTTCCGTGTAAGTAACGACACGTCACGAGTCAAGGTGTCGCCACTTATAAAGTATGTGATTAAATCATTAACAGTTTAATGATGTTACAGATTTCTCAAAAATGTCATAATGCAGACCAGATGGGTTTTTTTCAAGTATAATAATAATAATATTAATAATACCAGATGGGGTGCTTTTGAAGCTGTATACAAGAATGAGATGGTGTTGCTTTTTACAGTTTACTATGTCTCCCCTGGAATTTTTTTGAAATATACGTAAAACTATGAAATGGTGGCCTCTGGTGCAATTGTAGATCTACATTTTGGGTGCAACTTTGATGAGTATAAGTCACGTACTTCTCAGCTGACTGTAGGTGGTTTTGGTGTGTGTGTGGGGGTGGGGACTCTGACTGGTACTTGGCCTTTGTATAGGATAGTGCACAATGGAGAGCACAGTCAAATTATGCTCTTACCAATTTAAAAAAAACACCTAAACAGGTCAGCTGGATTATGAATTTTCAAACATGTAAGAATTCTTCATTCAAAGAGGGATGCCCTACCCACAGCTGTGAGAACCCCTAGTCAGGACCCACAGCAGTGAAGACACACAGCAGTGAAGACCCAAAGCAGTGAGGACCCAAAGCAGTGAAGACCCAAAGCAGTAAAGACCCAAAGCAGTGAGGACTCAAAGCAGTGAGGACTCAAAGCAGTGAAGACCCAAAGCAGTGAAGACCCAAAGCAGTGAGGACCCAAAGCAGTGAAGACCCAAAGCAGTAAAGACCCAAAGCAGTGAGGACTCAAAGCAGTGAGGACCCACAGCAGTGAAGACCCACAGCAGTGAAGACCCAAAGCAGTGAAGACCCAAAGCAGTGAGGACCCAAAGCAGTGAAGACCCAAAGCAGTGGGGACCCAAAGCAGTGAGGACTCAAATCAGTGAAGACCCAAAGCATTGAAGACCCAAAGCAGTAAGTACCCAAAGCAGTGAAGACCCAATGCAGTGAAGACCCAAAGCAGTGAAGACCCAAAGCAGTGAGGACCCAAAGCAGTGAAGACCCAAAGCAGTGAGGACCCACAGCAGTGAAGACCCAAAGCAGTGAAGACCCACAGCAGTGAAGACCCAAAGCAGTGAAGACCCAAAACAGTGAAGACCCGAAGCAGTGAGGACCCAAAGCAGTGAAGACCCAAAGCAGTGAAGACACACAGCAGTGAGGACCCACTGCAGTGAAGACCCACTGCAGTGAAGACCCAAAGCAGTGAGGACCCACAGCAGTGAAGACCCACAGCAGTGAAGACCCAAAGCAGTGAAGACCCATGGCAGTGAAGACCCAAAGCAGTGAGGACCCACAGCAGTGAAGACCCAAAGCAGTGAAGACCCAAAGCAGTGAAGACCCAAAGCAGACTGGACCCACAGTTACAGTGAGGACCCACACAGCAGTGAAGACACAGCAAGAATAAAACCTAATCTTCTCAGCCCCATTTAAGCAAGTAAAAGTGATGTCTTTAATATCTGTATACCTGAAGTTGGAATGTGAAAACTAAATATTCCGACCCCACAATGCAAGATTACAGATCAAAATATTTTGTCCTCTTAGCCTTAAGTAAATTTCAAACAGGGAAAGAAAGTCGTCTATAAATCTGTATAGACTGCAAAATTGAAAAGTAACCTTCAAAGTTGACAAACAATCTAGTAAGTCAATACGAAGTGGGCTTGCTTATTTTGAAAACACGGTAGGTCGTAAAGATCAAGTGTGGCAATAACAGATAGGTCTATGTAATTGATACAACCACACTTGAACATCATCCAAAAATTTCATTTCAAAAACAGTTTAAAAGAAAAAATTATTTCCTGTTATCAAATAGCACAGACTGACTACTGTCCCTATGTTTGTTCTGTCATATCCATCATATTATATATAATTCATCCATTGAGCGCCAGAAGGGGCTATCCACTTATCTACAAAGAATGCTAATAGCCCCTTCTGCGCTCAACGGACAATATATCGTGTATTACAGTTTGCTGCTAAGGTTATCTAGTAACTTTTAATATTTACCCTGGGTTTACAGTATTCAACATATATTACTGCAATGAGTAATATCTTTAAATTTCCAAAACAATAGTGTTTCGTCTTAAGGGAACTATCCGTTTATATAGAAGTATCAAACAACAAAAGATTTCGTTTGTGGATGCAAAAAAACTTCTAACAGCCTCAAAAATCAAATATATTAAATGTCAAAATGGTTATATGCTTTATTATAAAGCATAACTAACTTTTAAAAAAAATCTGAAATATAATTCTGTGTCAGTAAAAGACAGTAAAAGACAATTGCTGCTGTAACTATATTCAGTAATTATCAATTTAACAAAGAAAGGTTTGCAAAATTTGTTTATAAACATTCTTCATGACTTCATCTAAAACTGAATATGAATGATATATATCTAACATCCAATTTCTCAATAATGTAAATCCTTTGAAATAATTGTGTTTGCAATTTCATCAAACAGAATTTTCTTAGAAAGATCAATCAAGTCACAACATTTGGCAAATATATTTTTGAAAGATATCTTTGATTGTTTTGGGTTAAGCATTGTTCTCTGACAGTACTTCAGTAATGTAATGTCAGGTACTTTAAATACCTAACAAGAGTTCCTGTATACCATATACCAGTACCAACCTGTTCTCCTCAAGTGTCTGCCAATTTAAGTTCTCAACATGAATCAGCCGATGAGGAGGACAAATTTCAAATTTCCGACACAACATCTTTAATCAAATCATCACAGTGTCACAGAACATGCTCAGGAATCAAATTTACTACCTGTGATCTGTAGATCTGCTCTTAAGACTAGCCACTAGACTGATAATAAATATATTTCTACATTTTCCCCTTTTTTGACAAATTCAATTTCATAGAGACAAAAGCCAGTCTATTTTAGAGATTTTCACAGAGAAATGATGTTGAAATTATCAGACTATGATATTGGACATAGGATATAGACTGGCTCAGTTCACTACATTTAATCGTAAAAATGTAAAAAAGATATCATAGTCTAGGAGCTAGTTGAATCTGCTCTCTCCCTCTTTCATTAACAAGGGAAGTAACTCTAGCATAGTTTTCATACAGACTTATTGCCCTTTACTCCGAACACTGCCATAAGATGAAAAATTAATTGTTCCATATTTTAGGCTTTTAATATTTACTTCTTATAAAATGTTTGCAATATCATTTAAACAGGAAGCCAGACTACTTAAAGCATTATTAATTTTTATCAGATTTACCATCCCCGAGACAGTTGTCTAAAAACACTAACCTTCAACTTTTTAATCCGGTTTATTAAAGAAAAACATTTTCACTAATATGAATAGAACACACCAAGTAACTTCACCTTGTCTAACCACCTGGTAAACAAGTATGTCATTCATGAAATGTTCTGTAACCTGAGCCCAGAAAGCTTCATCTAAACCAGTAAACACATGTCTCATTTAGCTCAAATGGGGAATCTGGCACAAAAATGGGTATATGAAAAATTGCCATTTTACTTACATGTGCAAAAACAAAATGCTAACCTGACATGTATATAATCTAATGGTTGCTTGTCATGACAAAAGGAAATTGAAAATGATGACAAAGATTCTTTCTATTAAATGGCTGACATAACTTATGACATTAGTTAAATGTTTTATCAGTCTTAAAGTCAGTATTAATTTGGCAACCTATCATGTTTACTGTAAAATTTATCTGTAAAAAATCAAAATGCATGAATAGCCAATAGTTTGCTACAAAATGACATGCATTCAGCATGTTTTGGGTCAGGTTAGTTTATCAGAAAATTTACCAAAGTTGACAAGCCACACAAGAAAATCAACACAAAAAATAAAGTTGGTTTGTTGTTTGCTTCCTTATCATCTAAAAATATTCTCAAGGACAAATATGACTGAAAGAAGCAGACACTACTCTGACAAATCTGGTAGCAAATACAAATATTTGAATGGGGATAAGGATCTTGTGCCATTCTGTATAGTATCACTTGTTGTTAATGTCAACCCGACTGTGTCAATTTCAATCTATTATATTTTGAAGTAGCTAATCTGAAACGCTATATTATTTCAGGATGATTTGACACCAATCCAAACGACTGTTAACAAAATATTTTTTACACTTTATAAAGCTTAACTTCCATCTTCTGAAAATGTCTTCTTTTTGTTTGTTTTGATTTTTTTTTCATACAATCTGTAAAAAGATCCTTTGGAAGCATAGAATGCAACCAAAAATGAATAATAGCTGGGTTTGAGACTAGCAAAATATAATAAACAATATTGACCACCTTATGTTGTCAAATTAAACAATAGAGTTTCTACTAAAATTACAGGTTTTCTGCTCTACGTAATTAGAGGCAAGTACAGCTTGGTTATGTCCCTTTTCTAAGCCTCTGCCATTTACCAAATTTACACTTTGTTGTCCAAAGCCCTGTGGCCTATATGGGTATCAGTACATTTTTTTTCGATCATAATAATTATTGATGCAAGAATATCTAAACACACTTTTATGGTATTGATTATTTCCAATGCAAAATAGCTGCAATTTGCTGGTTTCTGTATACATCACTTTTGATTTGGATTTAGGATATCTGTATACTGTACAATCACATTTTGGTTGTGTCCCTTTTCTAGTAACAGCCATTTGCAGCTTTAAATATGCAGTCTGTCATTTTGAAAAGTTATGATCCAGTATCATGTTTAAGTGAAGGTGCTTATACTACATTTCTTATGTTTTAAACAGAACACAGAACACCCACTGTGTAAACATATTATTCTTGTTTGTTTGCTAATTAAGTTTTTTTTACTGTTTGGGTAGGAGGACCATCAACACCATTAAGGTCATATGGAGGCTTTTCCAGCTTCTGATGTTGGAGGAAGATCCAGGTGCCCCGCGGCATTATTTCAGGCATGGGCAGGCACCTGGATAGAGCCATCAACCTTCTGTAAGCCAGCCTGATAGCTTGATGGCTACCTCGCATGAAGAATTCTACACCCAAAGTGAGGTTCGAACCCACATCTATGAGTTCACAGTACCTGAAAATTTAACTGCCCTGCGATGAGACATATTTTTTTCCTGGAAAGTGAAATTCTTTAGTTTATATCTTTACCTTAATGCATGTAAATTAACAAGCTCTTCTTATGCTTTTTTTGACAGGTCTGTTTGTGTTTTTTCTATTCATTGTATACATCAAGGAAACTCTTTTTCTGTCTCTGTCGAAAACACCTGATTAGTTACTGAGCTGACCTGGCTTCAAGGTTATAAAGACCAATCTAGATGGCAGCCCTATTCTCTAAGCTCAAGACATAACCTCGAGCCCCATAGTCAGCATAACAATATTGTGTCATACTCCAGCATCAAAATTTAGCATCCACATAAATGTCAGTATATTCCTGTAAAGGTAATGGACCTGTAATGACAATTGACTATTTCCATGTGATTGCGTATCCCTTGTGATTTGGGCATCCTTTGGCTATAACAGGAAATTACTTCTCACAGTATCACATATAGAGAATAGGCGGAGGAACGGAAATTACTGATTGCCATTATCGGCCAATCACTCCTAAATTTCTATAATGAACTTGTCCATCTTTTAATCTGGACAGTACCATTAACTGTTAAAAGGGGTGCATACCAAAAAGATACTGACTGAATGGCAAATCGTGCAAATCTTGATCAGACTGCATGGACAAGTAGGCCGATCTTGGTCTGCATGCACTGGTTGCAAAGGCAGAATCACCGGCCGCCAGCAGGCTAAAGGTTAATACATGTAATTATGTAATTGTGCTTTTTTATGGATTTCTGAAAGCATACACAAACAAATACTGTACTCACCAGCTCATGGTTCAGCTGTGGAACGCAAGATGTAACAACCTGAAAATAAAATATACAACATTTTAATTTACCAATAAATAAATTATCATCACCTGTAGTATGATCCTATAAAAATGAAAATTATTGATGAAAGACATTGAAACATGCACTAGTCATTTACGTGACTTTTTTTTGACAATGTTTTCTTTTAATTTGCATATTTTTGACAACAAGACAATATTGCAACACATGTCAATGGTATTGTTGTTGCATGTCAGGGCCCCCAGTTCAAAATGACTTTTTTTACTTCCAGGTGAAAATATTTTTGATGAAGAAGTTTAAAAATTTTATAATAATTGTCATCTGTTTACATCTGACAGAAATTTCCAAAATACTTTAAATCAAGTCAGAACATTCTGAACACTTACACTCTCACCACTCATTTTCCCCTCTTGCATGAAGATTAAACCCTTTTAGCCTTTTGGAAATTCCATTTTGAACAATGCACCGAAATAACTTTTACACAATAAATGTTGCGTTCTAAAAAGATCAAAGACCTGTCTCTCCAATTACATATTTACATACAAAAAAATTCTATGACCTAAAATCTTTTTTATAAAAAGATTTTTGTAACTTGACCTTTAACCAGTAAGGTACTTTGGGTCATTTGTATCAATTTGAGTTCCTTTAGGGCTAAATTCTGCGCTGGCTGTAATATGTTCAATTATATATAATCTGTCTAACACGGGCTATTGTCCGCTAATGTACAAACTGAGACAGGTTACAATTTTGTGTGTTCAAAACTGTAAATCTTACTAAATAATGATTTTCGCTAATGAATGGGCAAACCATTTTGGATAATTGATATGTTACTTTGCAAATCGCTTGGAGCTAAATTTGTCGCAAATACCTTCACTTAAACGTTTAAGTATCACCGAGTTAAATAGATAGTTGAATGTCATTAACCACTCTAAAAAATTTTAAATGTGCTAAAATTTAACAGGTAAATCGTACATAACATACTATTTTGAAACACAGAATTAACATTAATGTATTTGTTAAATAAACAAGATGTTTATTATTTACCTTAAGGCAAAATGTTGTATGCAGTTAAATAAAATGCACAGTTTTCGAATCTGCAGTGTTATACTATTTGCATCATCATGAAATGCATGGTGACAGAGGAATTATTATAAAATATAATGAGTTAAGGATGTTTCATATAATTAAATAACAAAATCAACACAAAACCAAACTGAATAAATTAAGATGTTCTACCACTATCAAGGGTTTTCTCAGTGACATACAAGTGTAAACAAAAACAATGCATTACTGAATATCTAGTTTTTAGCGTAATCGATGATAAACAATTAAAACGATACAAAATACAAATCCAAATAACCAAAATATTCCAATTCTAATTTGTTTCCGCCAGCGCTTCCTGAATTGAACTCCGGCCTATGCAACCAGTATAGTTCCACTTAATCAGAACTTAATCGAGCTATTTTATTGGCTGTGCAAAGTGCATGCATATATAGGTAACAGTTTTGTTTGCTGAATTTTTCTTTGCTTACACAAGATGGTGCACAACATGCTTGTGAAATTTTAAAGGTTGGAATATTCTCCAAATGAGCCGTGCCATGAGAAAACCAACATAATGGGTTTGCAACCAGCATGGATCCTGACCAGCCTGCGCAGTCTGGTCAGGATCCATGCTGTTCACTAACAGTTTCTCCAATTCCTTTAGTCTTTAAAAGCGAACAGCATGGAGCCTGACCAGACTGAGCGGATGCGCAGGCTGGTCTGGATCCATGCTGGTCGCAAACCCACTATGTTGTTTTTCTCATGGCGCAGCTCATATTATCTTTCTGTTCAACCTATCTCATGCCGCAAAAATGCTCTTCGTGTTAAGTGTTGGCTGCTCAAGAGGGAAAACTGTAGTTCTAACCCCACTGAAGTCACAACTTAGTACCTGTTACAGCAAGTCTCCAGCATACTTTGAGATTTTTCCCATGAACAGAACATGAGAGTGGTTCAAATAATAAAGCTTTCTAAAGTATTTGTGGTACAGAACTTTACATGTGAACTTAGCTGTTACGCCATTTGAATATATAAGTTATGTATATTACACACATTTCCTGGTCTAGATTATATGCAGGCTGTTGTGGTAAAATTCATGTACTGTACGCATATAATCATAATATAATTCATTTAAATTGTTTCCTTTTCTCTTTTACAAAATGAGGAAGCTTGCATGTCAGTAACAAACTCTGCTCTCTGTATTAGAAGTTATTACAGGAATACACATTATACAGACAAAACAAGAACTGTCATCTTTCAAAAGTGACGATTTCACCAAAAAATGGAGCGCCTTTACCTGTGGTCTAAGAGTTACGATTAGGAATCTTGTCTGTGACCTAGACCTTGGAGGTACAGACCTGACTCAGACAAACAAAACATACAGATGGACCATCTAAATGGCTCTCTAGAAAAAAAAGTATCATTTTTACATTCTCTACCATCAACCATTATATGGATAAAAATAGAAGTTATCTGAAATTCACTACGTGATTGTCCCAAAAAAAATCGAATACATAAACCTTTTCCCACACAAATGGCCTATAACAAACAAAACACCCAAACTAAAACTTAAAATCTTCTTACAAGGAATTTCACTAGTCATTATCGAAATTCCTCCTTTCTATCAAGTCATCTCTACAGCGGCTTTGAACCAAAATGTTTTCAACTCCAAGGACATACAACTCAATATAGAAGTTACGTCGCCTCTAGTATAATATCAACTACTATTTGGATTACCGATAGCCGCACTGTCTGTTTACCCACTTTTAATGTCCTTAAACATTTTATAAGACAGGTGTCACTCTATCTATTAAAGGATTACTTTTCTTTATTTAAACATATTCTTAAAATTTATGATGAAAATATTCATCTTTACTTAAAATTATTTTTTAGCGTACTATATAATTTCTTGACTGGCTGATATCAAACGTGGCAAGAGTCACATAATTATTATCGTAAAATTATAGATTACAAAAGTTCCTGTTTCACATGTCCTTATACCTACGCAAACATTCCCAAGAATTTAACTGAGAATCGATAAGCAATTGATTCACATACGGAAATGCCCACTTCAAATATATTGACGTAACACCCGATTATACATTCCTTTTCTGTATATAATGGGATACAAGAATCAGGACACATGTTTTGGTCCTTATAGTGTGATAAATTAGACTTTTTTTTTACGTTGCCAATATTTCACAATTTAATACTAGCAGTTTTAATAGCCTTGTTTGTGTTTTTAAGAATTCACAACTTGTAACTGCAAATATTACAAATGTGCATACTACTATTAAACAGTCATGCCTGTTTTAACTTCCCTAGATGCACTGGTCACAAATATTTGCAAAAATAAAACATCGCAAACATAACCCAGTCTAAGGCTAATGTATTTTATAAGATGCAAAGGTAAAAATCGAAAAAGTTAGGTGTTACAATTCACTTGGGAAAGACTGCACCAAACTGCGATCAAATAGATATACTGTCACCAGATTCACTTTTGCTTCGATGATTTTAATTACGCATCTTTCAATTGAATACCACGATTTATGGCGATATGAAATTTGCATTGTCGTTCTACAACTTTTTTACCCCTCTGTTAAGTCAACCATGTTGCTCGCTAAAACTTTGTGGAAAACTGCTATGAAGATCCGAATGTTGTAATAAATTCTGATTGTATCTAATCTTACAGTAGTATTTTTCTTCTGACACCAATTTATGCATAACTTTTACTAAGACTGGTATAAATTGCAGTGAACCAAAAAAAAACAAACAAAACAAGAGGGCCAAGATGGCCCTAGGTGCTCACTAAGAAACACACCATAACAGTTAAAACATGTTTGACCTAGTGATTTCATGGAAAACAATATTCTGACCAATTTTCATTAAGATTGGACCAAAAAATTGGTTCTCTTGTGATAAACAAGCATTTTCTTAGATTATGATATGACCTAGTTTTTGACCTAGATGACCCATGTTCAAACTCGACTAGATTTTATCAAGGCAATCATTCTGACCAAAATTCATGAAGATCAATTGAAAAATACAGCCTCTAATCTCATATACATAGTTTTTTCTTTGATTTGACCAAGTGACCTAGTTTATTTGAACCTCAGATGACCCATATTCAAATTCGAACCTAGATTTTCATTAAGACAATCATCCTGACCAAATTTCATAAAAATCTGAATTTTAAAAAAAGCAGTCCTCTATCGCAAACACAGATTTTTCTTAAGAGCCTTAGTGAACCTAGTTTATTTGACCTCAGATAACCCATATTCAAACTGACCTATGATTTCAACAAGGCAATCACTCTGACCAAATTTCATGAAGATCAATTGAAAACTACATCCTCTATTGCATACACAATGTTTTTCTTCGATTTGACCTAGTGACCTAGTTTTTGACCCCAGATGACCCATTTTCGAAATCGGCCTTGATTTTATCAGGTAATCATTCTGGCTAAATTTCATGAGATCAGTTGATAAATACAGCCTCTATCGCATACACAAGGTTTTTCCTTGATTTGACCTAGTGACCAGTTTTTAATCCAGATGACCCATTTTCGACTCAGCCTAGATTTCATCAAGGTAATCATTCTGACCAAAATTCATGAGATCAATTGAAAAATACCGCCTCTATCGCTACACAAGGTTTTTCTTTGATTTGACCTAGTGACTAGTTTTGTGACCCGAGATGACCCATTTTCAGAACTCGGCCTAGATTCCATCAAGGCAATAATTCTGCATATTCATGAAGATCAATTGAAAAATCAGCCTCTATCGCTTACACAAGGTTTTTCTTTGATTTGACATAGTGACTACTTTTTGACCCGAGATGACCCATTTTGAATCGGCCTAGATTTCATCAAGGCTTATCTTTCTGACATATTCATGAAGAATAATTGAAAATCAGCTCTATCGCATACACAAGGTATTTTCTTTGATTTGACCTAGTGACCTAGATTTTGACCGAGATGAACCCATTTCGAACTCGGCCTAGATTCATCAAGGCAATCATTCTGCCAATATTCATGAAGATCAATTGAAAAATACATGCCTCTATCGCATACACAAGGTTTTTCTTTGATTTGAACCTAGTGACCTAGTTTTTGACCGAGATGACCCATTTTCGTAACTCCGCCTAGATTTCATCAAGGTTATCATTCTGACCAATATTCATGAAGATTAGTTGAAAATATACAGCCTCTATCACATACACAAGGTTTTTTCTTTGATTTGACCTAGTGACCTAGTTTTTGACCGAGATGACCCATTTTCGAACTTGCCTAGATTTCATCAGGTTATCATTCTGACCAATATTCATGAGATTAATTGAAAAATACAGCCTCTATCGCATACACAAGCTAATGTTGACAGACGACGGACGACAGACGACGGACGACGGACGACGGACATTGAGCGATCAGAAAAACTCACCTGAGCATTGCTCAGGTGAGCTAAAAACAATATAAATCTCCCTGGTGTCAAAAAAAGTTATTCACGTCATATGACAATAAAACAAGAGCACCGCCTTGGGGTGCAGATGCTCATCTGAGTTTTTTGTATCTGTATAATTAGACATATTGACCTACCATGATTTTCTAAATCCAAACAGTGGCCATTTATTCTTGCAAAAGCAATGCAGAGTTAGTTTACTTGCTGGCAGTAACATGCTTTTGATGAAGTGAACAAGTGTTGCAAATTTATAAAGCAATAGCTTGACTGTAAAGGAGAAAAGTTGAATTAACGCAAACACTTAACAAAGAAATTAACATTTTCTAAAGTTCCAAAACAGGCCATTAATTCTTGCAAATGTAAGTCAGCCAATGAGTATGTTTCTTGCTGTACAGAGCAGCTTTTGATGTTGAACAAGTGTTGAATTTTAAACAAATAGCTTTTGATAGTTTAGAAGAAAAGCGGACCTAATCACAATAACTTAACCAAGAAATTGGATTTTTTTAAGTCCAAAAGGGCAGTAATTTTTGCAAAAAGCAGGATGGAGTTATGTTTCTTGAACAGAGTCAGCTTTTGATGGTGAACAGGTGTTGCAAGTTTTAAAGCAATAGCTTTGATAGTTTAGGGGAAAAGCTGACCTAAACATGAAACTTAAGCAAGAAATCTGATTTTCTAAGTCCAAAAGGGGCCATAATTCTTCCAAAAAGCAGGATGGAGTTATGTTTCTTGCTGTACAGGGTCAGCTTATGATGGTGAAAAAGTGTTGCAAGTTTCAAAGCAATAGTTTTAATTGTTTAGGAGAAAAGTTGACCTAAACATAAAACTTAACCAAGAAATCTGATATTTTCTAAGTCCAAAAGGGGCCATAATTCTCGCAAAAAGCAGGAAGGAGTTCTGTTCCTTGCTGTACAGTCTCAGTCAGCTATTGATGGTGAACAAGTGTTTCGAGTTTTAAAGCAATAGCTTTGATAGTTTAGGAGAAAAGCTGACCTAAACATAAAACTTAACCAGGCAACGCCGACGCCGATCAAGTGATGACAATAACTCATCATTTTTTTTTCAAAAAATCAGATGAGCTAAAAAATGCAAGACAGTACTCCTTTAAACCCAACTTATCAGGCAATACAAACTAAATACACATCTTAATATCTGACCGAAGAAATTCTTTTTCTCCATTTCCTGATCAAATATTTGCTCTTTCGTATTCTGTCGATTCGACAGCAAATTTTATCTGTTTCTAACATAAAATTTCAAAACACTATGGAACTAATTCAAGGTAATCTTAGGGGATGTCTCTAAGCTAAATGTTTAATTTCCATCCCTTGTTTTGTGTACAAACTGTCTCAAATGATACCTTAGAATCTTTGAAATATTCAACCTACACGATACCTTGGACTACTACCAAAAACAAATGCCTTAACTGATTAAATGCAGGCAAAATTAGGATTAATTATGACTTGGCTCAACAATTTTTATTAATGATTTTTTTGTGTATTTAATCACCTAAATTGACCTTAGTTGATATTAAATGATCATTTAATAGCTCCAAAACAGATTTCAGTATTGAACACAAGCTGGATTATTCCCAAATAAATCAATTTTTGTCGATTTTTATCTCAGTTCATGCAAACAATATTGAGAGTTTAGTATATCAGATACACAAGTCGCCATTTCCTAAGAAAAATAAAATTTGAAACTTTAATGCCGTTTTAATTTTCACTTTCTCAAGGACACTTTCATCTGCACGCTTGACATCGTAAGAATAACCATCCCATTTTTCCCTGCAGTTTATACATTATATGCAGTTGTTTTAAAAACATTATGCGCTAGCAAACATTAAAATAGCTTATATTAAGTCTGAATGAAATAGTTTTTAGTAACAGAATGCTTTTTGAATTTACCTGATCAGACTCTGGGAAAGAAGACTCCCCACCTGTATTTTGCTGCAATTTTTGAGAGAAGATCATGTTGTTTATGATTTTATACAAATTTAAGCAACAGCTAATACTCAGCTTGCATTTTGTTTAAAATACAAAGTTTCAACTAAAAGATACATTTCTGTGACAATGATGAAACAGTCTTGATGTACAAACATTAACAATTATTAGCTAATTTCTAAATCAAAAGGTATAGTGATCTCCATTTTAATTCTTCTTTTGTTCCCGTCATTTGTGAGTCTCAGTCATTTTGTGGAGCTTTCAGCATTGACATTTTTTTTAAAAATCGAAGTAAACAAGCAGAAATTAACGAAATTTACATAAATCAAGTAACTTCTTGCTGCTTCTTAAAAATGTGGCCAAATGTAATTTCAGCTGTTTTCATATACTCATTCTATATATAAATTATACATTGAAAAATCTGTAAAGTTATGTATAATCTTATTTAATTCATGTCAACATGTAATACACCAACTGGTGCATGGGCGTTCTCCTTGACCTGATAAAACACTACAGAGGTACGTTATATAAATAAATGGTCTTCTTTTTAATACAACACTTAATTCTCCAAATAACAATTACAAAACCCATATTTACGGTATTTACCTATTTGTATTTCAAAATAAATCCTCCGAATATGAATATTATATTATAGTTATTTTATCTCAATCACTAGGAATGATTATAAATCCAAGTGTCCGTTTAATTCCAAAGCACTGACAAATTTTGTTCAAATTTAATCAAACAATTTCACTAAACCAACACAAAAAACTACCTATGTACTATATCCACATGTACTGAAGTTTTCTAACTCTCCACTTTGACAAATCCGATATACTTCAATGAACTTTACCTGGGGGACCTTATCAAAAGTGTTCTTTTGTATACTGGATACACAAATATGTTGTAATGGGGAGTAACTCTTCAGTGACTTATCAGATTGTATGATCAAGTGATTTATATCAGCCCTGTATCATGAATGGACAGATTGACATAACACAATATTACTATTATGATTCACTGATGTTTATCACATGCATGGTAATAAACAATTGGTGCACAGGAAGCCTGAAGCAGCCGGTACAAGAGAATTTGCTAGTTTCTCCATTTTGTTTTCTTTAATTTGATAACCTTTTTCTACTTTTCTACATTATCAACTGTTACCCCTTACCCTGCTAAATTTCTGTATTATGAACTTGTCCATCTTTCAATCTGGACAGACCACAGGTCAGCAGTTCCTGGTGGTGTGTGTGTGAGGGGGGGGGGGGAGGGTTCAGATTACTAACAAGTGGATAAGAGTCCTGTGTATGACAGCACCAAGAGAATGATATAGTTTTTAGAATCTGGATCTCTCACAAACCAACATGAGTTTATTTCTAGACTCTACAAAGATCATTTAAAGTATAAAATATATTAACATAATTAAAAGGTACTGTTTTTTTAAGAGCAGGTATTTCAGTATTTTAACCTGTGGTAAAAATGATTTTGCTTTTTCATGTATTTTTTCATTATGATTATGTCAAGTGGCCTTGCATTATATTAAGAATGTAAACCCAACAATGTTATGTAAAATATAGGCTAATCCCTAATAAAACCATGGGGCTTCTTTTTATAACATACTCTCTAATCTTTATTCAAGGTTGTTTGTGCTTTAAGGCAATTATAATGTACTCTGAACTATCCCTTTAGCCTACATCGGTCATACTTGATTTAGATTTAAGGATCAGGAATCCCCACCAAAAATCAGAATAGATCCTCAGTCACGTGTCTGAGCTTCCCATACCGGTGGACCTAAATCTGTCTATTAAGCACACTTGAGGATCGAAAGAGCATGTAGGCTTGTTCCTATAAAAAATCCTTGACAAAACAAATGTTTGTTGTGGTTGCAATTCAGCATATTGCATCACTAAAAACAATGATACCTATTGACATGTATTTAATTTTCTCATGAAGTATTTTCTACAACTTATTTACATTAAAAATCATTCATCTACTTAAAAGCACTTTAAAAAAGACTCACTGCCCAAATGTCAACAACCTGATATGAAAAGAGATAGAAGTAAAGTAATTTATATATGAGCTGTGCCATGAGAAAACCAACAAAGTGCGTTTGCGACCAGAATGGATCCAGACCAGCCTGCGCATCCGCGCAGTCTGGTCAGGATCCATGCTGTTCGTTAAAGGTTTCTCTAATTGCAATAGGCTTTGAAAGCAAACAGCATGGATCCTGACTGCATGGATGCTGTTCGCAAACGCACTATGTTGGTTTTCTCATGGCGCAGCTCATTTTAAGCTTCAATCTTTTTCTGCAACTCTGAATAAAATTATCATAACTATAAACTATTCGTTCATTTTATTCACTTAGAATGCCAATTTTTCAATTTTAATTTCAAATAGTGACCATCAATCATTACAACTTCATTGATGCTAAACTTCATGCAAATTATCTATCTATAATTCAGAGGCTGAGATATAGTGATAGGAGTACATGCAGATTTAAAATCCAAGATAAAATTAATTAAATATTTACGTAAGAATACATTTTTTAGGTTTTTGATTTTCAAAAACAGCTTCACCATGCACTTTATCAAGATATTTTTGTGAAACGATCAAATTCAGTAAAAAATTTTTATTAAAACTGCAGCGCTAAAAATCCAATTTCTCTCTTTATAATTTCAATTTAATCATAGATCTTCAAAGGAGACCATTATCTGTTTTCAGCATTTTTTTGAACATTGTTTGGTCGACCCAGCACTCAATTTTGTATTTTTTCCTAAATATTGGGACATGATTTTTGAGAATTAACTTCTCCAAACTGATGTTTCAATCGCCTTACATAAACAATGCGTCCACATGTGTGACTGTCCAAGCAAGTTCTCACTCACTGTGACATTAAACTTTGTAAAGAACGTAGTTCAGTGAAACTTGACTAGCTTGAGCATCAATGGATCGAGGGCTTAGACAGATAGAACCACTGTGACCTTCCATCCGCTAACTGGACAGCTTCCACATAAGAAAGAATTCTACATCCAAAGTGAGGAGCTACCTGAACCAAATTCTGCGAGAGGCAAGTGATTTGAACTCAGCAACCTAACCACTCGGCCATGGACGCTTACCATCTTCTTTTTAGGTACATTTTCAAGTATTCTTTTCTGTGTTAATTAACTTTGATAAACTGTCTAACTGCAACTTAATCCCCATAAAGTCACTAAGACATGTTAAAAATCACTTTAATATGTTAATAAGGGAAGAAAGATTACACAACCTCCGACACCTTAACTGCAGTATTTACAACATTTTCAAAATGAAGATAGATAAAGTGGGACTTTAACAATAACATGCATGTAAACAAAATTTGCATAAAAAGACTGAAGATGTCTACTTGATGTATGTGAATTACATATTAAATTACATTTTATCTGGGTTTTTTTGCCATTTTAACTCAGGTTTATCACCCACATACTCTCCCTGTGGTGTTATATTTATTAATTGTTTTTAAATGTGGAAAATGGTTGGCTAATCTTAATTAAACCAGGAAATTTTGAAAAACATCTTGAACAATATTTTGAAAAACAAACTTACGTGTCAATAGTTCATCAACTATTTCATGTTTAAGTCCAAGCCATTTTCCTAATGATGATCATGCCATTAAATCTTGTCTTTATTTTAATTATTACCCTCACTATGTCTGTCACCCTCATTGACTGTTTATCACTCATACTCTCTCTCTATCAACCAGCCCTAAGTTTGCTCCATGCAAAATGCATTCCAATCTACATTTTCATCAAACTGAAAGTTCATGTTCTAACTGCGAAAAGTATTACTCACCAGAAATCACACTTTGCCAAATAATGAATCCATGTATTCAATATAAAATCCATGCACTGCCAGAAAGGCTTATCAGCAAAGGAGATGATTACATGAACTACAAGATAATGGACTTCTGGAACAAGAAAACTTCCTACAGGATCTTCACTTAACATTCCCTCAAACTGCCAAAATCTGATAGCCTTAGCTGGGTATTATCATTCAAAAACACCTACTCACTAACATACAGCAGAAAACATTAAAAGCTGGTTATGTGTAAGATTTCAACATAATTCAGAACATGGTTTGAACTTCTATGCTAAAAACACATAAAACAGCTGTTTATATAGATGTTATGCATAGTTAAATGGACAGAAAAGCACTACTTTCATTACTGCACATGAAATGCAATAAAGGGAGGTAATAAAAAAAAATAGATTTTACAAAACTTTTTTCTATGTTTATCAATACTCAAAGCTTTGATAATTTTTGAGGAAACAATTACTGAAAATAGGATTTAACATGAAATTAATACATTTAATGTTCATAACAAGAATGTGGCAGCCACATTATAAACAACACACATAAGCCTTAATATGTTCAAGGAAAATGTCACAAGAATTTATTTCAGTAAACACTACCCAGCTGGTGACTGGATCCAGACATACTTTGTTGATGTTAAATGGCAAATTCATTTTTGAAGCTGGAATAATTTTCCTCATTACTAATGCACCAACAAACAGTAAAAAGCATTTAAAACTAATTTTGTAACCAATTTTCTTCTTTAGATCTTTCACAGTCAGCAGACTAGAACTCTGAATCACAGTTGACAGAACTACTAAGTGTGAACAGCAGATGCCAATATCAGACACCTTCGAAGGTTGTGTCATTATCAATCATCCAGCTTTCATTTATAAAATGCTTTTATTTCATGAAATGAGCATTTTAAATAATATATACTGCTTTTCAAAGCAATCTCTTCACATTTTACATCCAGGTGCGTAGCCTGCTAAAGTAACTCATTCAGCTGGCAACGTTCAAGTCACTACCAGTCAGGAGTCTGTGCAAACAAGTGTAACCCCTGGGTAAGTCAACTGTTTTCTGTGATGGAAAATGCAAAAGGCTCTGCAGCTCTACCAAGGTGCAAGCTGGTACACAGAGTGGCATCTAGTGACTTCTTTCACCATTAAAATCTGAAAAGTCACTAAATGACCTAAAATTGTGTCCTTGTGAACAAAAAAACAAAACTTTCTCAACCTCAGTTTGTAGGCAAGTTGTCAGTTACTTACAAAGAATTTAACAAATGAAGTATGGAACACCATAACATCCTATTAGAATCCCTGACCTCTGTTACATGGAATAACTGATAAACACATGACAAACAAATATTTTGGGCAAAAGTATACTGAAGTATTATTGATGTATATTTTATGACCTAAAACCAGCCATGCACTGGTCTCCAGAATAACCCCAGAACCTCATCATTTTCAAACTATACAGTCAAACCTTTATAAGCGGCAGCTTCTCTTAAGCAGCCAAAGTTGCTTTTTCCCATTTTTAAGTTTTCAAAAAATATTAACCTGTATTCAAGCAACAACCTGTCTTTAAAGGCCATTTTGCTCCTTCCCTTGAATGGCTGCTTAAAACAGGTTTGACTGTACATAAAAGTTCTTAGATTATCAAGAATCATTTGAGTATTAAGCAAAGTATATACGGCTTAGTTCATGATTGGTAAGATCAATATTATACTGTGTGACTGTGTGCCGTAGAATTTTCTTGCATCTTTGATTTTATCCCAGAAGTCACTGAATCATCTTATTTCTTCTTTTTATTTTCAAAATTCAACACAAATTGCATGGAGACCTGAGACTGCCTTAAAAGTAGATTTCTAGTATTTCTAAACTTTAAGGCAAGAAAATTGGCACTATTTAAATTTCCTTGAAAAAATTAGTTTCCTATTATAATTTTTAGGAATGACTTGCATAATGTATTATTCAGTTTCAAATTTACATATTCTAATGAATGTAAAACTACAATAAAAGTACAATAATTTACTGCAAAAGGAACTTATATACGAAAGTCACAAAATGCAAATCATGATGCCATATGATAAGTTAAAGCTAATACAGTGTCTAATTTTCACTCCTCACCTCAATTTCTAAACATTATGAAACCATTTTTAATCCATCTTTTAACACCCATGCAAAGATATCATGCTGTGTGATATCAACGCATAAATTATACTCCTAAATAACTTGAAATTCCAAAATACATCCACATTCACTTACTGTCAGTAATTCAACTGTCCAATATACACATTATATGAAAAATAATATTTCTTATTCAATAGATGCAATTCATCACTATTGCCTGTCATTACATAATCACAAATGGCATTTTACGAAACCAAAACCCTATTGATGAAACTTGAGTTGGCTCTTCATCATATACAGTTAATTTAACACAATTTTCTTTTTATAGACAAGCTCAGTGCACATATTGTACATATCTATTATTTAATGCTGTTCAACACAGTTTGGGCCCTTCTTCCCCCTTCTCCTCTCAGAAATGTTCCAAGAGTAACATATTTATGAAAATTATTATTATTTTTATTATGACGCAATTTTCCTCCCATTTTAGTCATTATGACGCAATTTTCCAATCCTAACGTGCCTTAAATTGAGTAAAATAAAACATTGTTATATTATATAGTACATTTGGTTTCTTATTTGAACTGGCATACTGCTATTTGATCGAATCTTAATTTTTTGGTTGAAAAATGTCACAGAGCGTGAAACGAAGGTCACCGTGAAATGCACACGTACTGCCTAATTGTATACCTTCAATCAATCAATACATCACTGTCTATAATGTTTTTTAAATAATCATATAGCATCATTACTGACCAAACAAATGCGCTGAATGCCTATGGTAATATACTGACAATTAACTGAGAGAAATTCGCAAGGGAGCACTAAGGACTATAAAAGTTAGAGCCAGAACAGCGTCTAAGAGGATTTAACTTGCTACATCTAATTCACAATCTTGTGCTTGAGTACAACGCCAACTTTGTAGGCTAAAATTTTTATGAGTATTTGAGCCGTGCCATGGGAAAACCAACATAGTGGGTGTGCGACCAGCATGGATCCAGACCAGCCTGCGCATCCGCGCAGTCTGGTCAGGCTCCATGCTGTTCGCTTTTAAAGCCTATTGGAATTGGAGAAACTGTTAGCGAACAGCATGGATCCTGACCAGACTGCGCAGATGCGCAGGCTGGTCTGGATCCATGCTGGTCGCACACCCACTATGTTGGTTTTCCCATGGCACGGCTCATTCAATAAATCAAATGCTGAAGTATAATCTGCCTCTCAACTTATCTACCTTTGTGCAAGTCCAATCCTCGAAAAGTTGCAAAGGAGTCTTCAAGATACTCTATTCAGGGATGCTTTGACAATTAGTTACGCTCTATATGAAATAAACGAAATACTGTTGATCCATTAGTCTTCATCAGTTGATACACCAATTTGTTTAAAAATCATGCCAGGGTATGAAATTGTTCAGAAGATAACTGTATTGCCGAAAGGGAAAAACACATTATTTTAATGAATACAGGATGTCTTCATCCGATAACATTCTTTTAAATGCAGGTAAGGCTAGAAATACAATTAAATGTATCTTTTATACAGTATGTTTTCTTGTTGCACACACAGTATCATTTGGAAACCTGAATCATCCACTTCAGAGATTCCTTCTTTTGAAAATAACTTCTCTATACCTGAGACCCCTCAAAACACAGCTTGTGTTCTAGTTCTGCCAGGTGGCTGATCCCTTAAGTGTGATTCTCTAATGAATTACATTGAACTGGTCAATATTTGATCTGGCAGAAGGATAAAACACCCTCTTTCACTCAATTCAGTCTTTAGGAAACTCCCTAATCTGACCCTATATAGCCTAGGGGAAACTCTCTTCTTGACCCCGTTCTGAGTCTTGCAGAAACTCCTTTTTTGACCCCATTCCGTCTTGGGGAAACTCTCTTTTGACCCCATATAGCCTTGGGGAAACTCTCTTTTTGACCCCATTCAGTCTTGCAGAAACTCCTTTTTTGACCCCATTCCGTCTTGGAGAAACTCTCTGTTGGCCCCATATAGCCTTGGGGAAACTCTCTTTTTGACCCAATTCAGTCTTGCAGAAACTCCTTTTTTGACCACCGTCCGTCTTGGGGAAACTGTCTTTTGACCCCATATAGTCTTAGGGAAACTCTCTTTTTGACCCCGGTACAGTCTTGCAGAAACTGCTTTTTTGACCCCATTCCGTCTTGGGGAAACTCCCTTTTTGACCCATTCACTCTTGGAAAAACTCCCCTTTTTACCTATGCGAACTTTGGGAAACTCCCCTTTTGACCCCATTTAGTCTTTGGGAACTCACTTTTTGACCCCATTCAGTTTTGGGGAAGCTCGCTTTTTGACCCCATTCAATCTTGGAGAAACTCACTTTTTGACTGAGTCTGTTCAGTTTTACAGAAATACCTTTTTTTTTTTATCCTATTCAGTCTCTTATCGAGCTGTTAGATAGAACATTAATTTATGAACTGTTGATAAATATGATGTTTTATTTCTTTTGTGAATCACTTGAAAATGCACAGCATGCATCTGATCACATAAATACCTTTATCTTTCTATCTAAATGCATTATAATCTGACCGTTTTATAACATTATTATACACCTCTTCATCTTTCAAATTCATAAATAATATTTTAACATCTTTCAAAAGCAAACATAAAAAACTTTTATATCCTCTGCGTAGGAGTCAATTGTTGACAGATTTAATACAGGGGATAAATACAGAAAAATATTTTACTGATCACAAGTTTTATCAACAGATTTTATCTGAAATCGAATTTCAAAAAGTTAAACTTTCGTTGTATTATTTACACAGATTTTAATAAACTAAATGCAGCTGTCTCTTTTGTAATCTCCAAGCCCCCACCTCCTCAACTGTAACTAAAAGTCAAAATACAACAGTAGACACAGTATATAAGTGAAGACCATCCTATTCCATACCTCAATATCCTACAGCCCAACATGTCAGCTCAGAGAGGTAGCGCCCCTGACTCTGAATCTAGAGGCAGTGAGTTTGAACCACAGGCATAATTCTTCTTTTAGGCAATATGACATTTTGTGTAAAGTCAATTTGTCCTCCAGTTTGATTCATATCAAACAAGAGCTGTCACTATTGGTGACAAATGCCCCCGAAGCGTGCCCAAGAATGCTAGAGCTGTATGCATAAAAAATCACACAACATTTCGTGACCTTGACCTTGACCTAAGAGGCCCGGTTTATAAGCATGACATACCTTCTCAATATGGATAACATTTGTTTCAAATTATTTTCAAATCCCCTGATAAATGACAGAGTTATGAACCAGACAAGAAAAACCTTTGACTTCTCAGTGTGACCTTGACCTTGGACCTAGGGGTCTGAGTCTTGTGCATGACACCTCATCTCCTTATAGGAAACATTTATGCCAAGTAATTTCAAAATCTCTTTATCAATAGCAGAGTTATGGACTGTACAAGAAACAGACCCTGTAAACCTTTAACCTCTAAGTGTGACCTTGACCTTAGAGCTAGGGGTCTGGATCTTGTGCAAGACATGTCGTCTCATTATGCGGAACATTTATGACAAGTAATTTCAAAATCACTTGATGAATGGCAGAGTTATGGACCTCACCCTGTTAACCTTTGACTTCTAAGTGTGACCTTGACCTTGGAGGTAGGGGTCTGGGTCTTGTGCATGACACATCGTCTCATTATGGTAAACATTTATGCCATGTTATTTGAAAATACCTTCATGGATGGCAGAGTTATGGACCGGACACGAATCAGACCATGATAACCATTGACCTCTGTGACCTTGACCTTGGAGCTAGGGGTCTGGGTCTTGCGCATGACACGTTGTCTCATTATGGTGAACATTTATGCCAAGTGATTTCAAAATCCCTTGTTGGATGAAAGAGTTACAGCCCGAACAAGAATTAACCGGACGCACGTACGGACGAACAGTGCGATTTTAATATGCTCACCTTCGGGGGGCATAAGAAAGTTTTAAGTCAACCGAATGATGAAATGAAATGGAAACCAGGTGGGAACACTTACTATACCCAGTTACATGACTTTAAATATTGCCGAAAAGAGGCAATAATGCAAAAACCTAATCAATCAATATCCTGAAATTCCCAACCCCTTTATAAGTATCTCTGCCACAGTTATCAAAATTTTCATCAATAAAAAGAAATTACAAGAACTCCTAGCAGGCTTACAAAGTCACCAGGACCCATTTATAAATTGGCAGTTTGCAGTTTGTAGTTTCCATGCTAATAACCATTCTCCAACTGCTGCATAACTCAACAATCTTGCAACATTTATACTAAAGTCCATGCTTTAACTTAGTGCAAAACTTTCCGTACCATTCTGAAAATGCCAAAAACGAGTGCAGAAATCGCCATTACAGGGATAGAATTTAATGTTTTTTCCCACTAGCAAAGTGCCATTTTTTTTCCACTAGAAAAATGATGGGTTCCACTAGCAGTTATTTAAAAGCTGTAAACGTGCTAAATTTATTAAGTTGTTTTGTTGTTGTTTGGTTTCATATAAAAGTTCATGCTCCGGACAGGCCGGATACTTTCTGGTTTTGAAAGTAAGATACGAACCAAAGTACTCAATGATTTTTTGGACTTCTGGCTGGACGTTGAAGTTTTAAGTTTTTCTCTGCTCACTGCCCCTAGTGTTGCTAGTATTTTCGGTCTTCACAGGCCTTTTTGCTCCAAGAACATGTTATTTTCCTCTCCATTTCCACAGAACTTTGAAAATTACAGACCAAAATGAAAACAAATATTGCCTAGACACTTACTTAGATATCCGATATTTACTTTTGTATAAAGCGACAAGCGTCTACAAGCAGTCACATGATTATCGGTAAACTAACTACCCCAAAGGAGTTTTTAAAGAGAAAAGGACAGTTTGGGCGAATTCCTAGATTTTTCGAACGTGATCGCGAAAATATTCGTGTGCCATGATTTTCTACTTGCAATTTTTTATTCTTACTCAAATTTTGCGAGTAAGCGACTGCTAAATTCGATCTCTGCATTAATTGCCTTTTAAAGTTATAGGTCCCCTACCTCAGAAGCAAAAAAGTCCCACAATGCACACAATAAATTCAAAATAATCAGAAATAATTTATATGCATGCCTTACAAAGATGATTACTGCATGTATTTAATACCACTGCAGGTGCATTTTCCCATCTTTATCCAACTGCCATCAAAAGAAACCAATACTCCAAATGTCTTTTTTAAAACAACATTATTACATTTAAATTGGATACCGTTTTCCCTGCGTTGATTGATACAAGACAAGAAAATGGCAAAAAATATCTGTTTTTCACATATTTTAACCCATCAGTGATGTAATCATTAACCAAAAAAAAAAAAAAAGAGAAAATAATGGAAAAAAACAAAAACTGATGGTTACAGAAACAACTTAAAAGGTATGTATTTTTGATTTGATAAAGAGAACGCAGTTACCTGTTCAATTTAGGGGCAATGGCTGTTTTCTAAGTTTGAAATATACCAATGACAAGGTAGCATTTTAAGTTTAGTTTTGTTGAGTTTAGCGTCACACTGACAATAAAGTATACTGGTCATATGGCAACTTTCCAGCTTTGATGGTGGAGGAAGACCCGAAGTGCCCCTCCACGCATTATTTCATCACGAGCGGGTAGAACCACCGATCTTCAGTAAGCCAGCTGGATGGCTTCCTCATATGAAGAATTCAATGCCCCGAGTGAGGCTTGAACCCACACCAGTTAGGGGCAAGTGATTCTAAATGGCGACCATAATCACTCGGCACGGAGGCTCTCAGCATTTTAAGACATTGAGATCTATAATTAAATGCCACACATTAGGTAATGCCACTGTTAAATGAATTCATACCATTTAATTAAAGTTTTCTGAAAATACATACATGTAATTCTGTATTTTACCTATTCTTACAGTACACTGCAGGCTGTTCAAGAATGTGACAGACCTACCAAATTTGGCCAAACATGTGCCTCAAAATTATAACTATTCGACTCTGTTCTATTTTTAGTAACAGCTAGCTTCACAGCCAATTCTCAGTCCCGCCATATGCCATCATATACCACACAAATGCAGTGTCAATTTTGTCATAAATCATGCATAAATTACAGGTAATTAACAGTTATATAAGTTTGATCTAATTGAGATGTCATCCCTTTTGACAATAATGAGATGTGTCCATGCCCTTGAGCTTTCATCACTTTGTCAAAAATAATCAGCTACATCTTTAACAAATTTCTTCAATTGGCAAACACTCTGCAGCGACAGGGTGGAAAAAGGCCATCACCTTATTCAGAATTTTTAAGTTAAACTTTTTCTTTTTTTTTGTAAAAATGAAGTTGATAAAAAACTAATGTTTTTCACAGGACTCACTGTGGCCTTTGGCAGAAACCTTAAAACCACTCCAGAATTTATGCAATTATAAAAAACAAAAAAATGATTCAAAAGATGATCACCTGTAGGTGTCAATGCTAATATAAATAATAAATACCAATTTTCAATTCTTTCAATATTTCTATATGACAGAAAAGTTTGAAATGAAGAGAAAATATGAATTATGAGGTGAAAATGTGAATTATTAGGTACCTCTAAACAGATATATGATGCCAGGATCCGAGAATATATAATTACAGCAATCATTCAGGGTAGTGAATTGAATAAATTATTCATAACATTTACTATTTAATAAAATTTCCCGTCTGGAAACTTTCTCTTCCATACAACATCATTATGCCCACATGATTAGCTTCTGATGCAGTAAGGTAAGGTAGAGGTTGAGATTATACTAATCTATTTTCAAGTTTATTTGAACCACTCTGGAGCCCACTTCCTGGAAAAAAAACCCGGGTTGAGAGGCCTTAACACCTTAACCACTAGACCAGTGGTCGGAAGACTGATCCCCAGGAAAAGCAAAATAATGTTCCCTGTGACAAATTAAAAATATAAAATATGTCTGAAGAAACTAGAAGATACTTTTGTAGAAAAGTGCATGTCTCCCCCAATGCATAGTCGTATAGGCAGGACAGGGGGACAGGAACGAAAGTCAAAGAGACACTGACGGCTGGCTGCAATAGGGATCATCTACTTGGCATGTCCAATCATCCCACTAACGTTCTGGGCCTAGTGGTTCTCAAGTTATGAATTGGAAACGGTTTTCCATGTTCAGGCCCCTGTGACCTTGACCTTTGATCGAGTGACCCCAAAATCAGTAGGGGTCATCTACTCTGCATGTCCAATCATCCTATCAAGTTTCAACATTCTGGGTCAAGTGGTTCTCAAGTTATTGATTGGAAAGAGTTTTCTATGTTCAGGCCCCTGTGACCTTGACCTTAGCTCAAGTGACCCCAAAACCAATAAGGTTCGTCAACTCCTTAAGTCCTATAATCCTATGAAGTTTGATGGTTCTGTGTCAAATGGTTCTCCAGTTATTGATCGGAAATCGTTTTCCATTTTCTGGTTCTGTGACCTTGACTTTTGATCAAGTGACCCAAAAAGCAATAGCAGTCATTTATTCTACATGATTAATCATCCTATGAAATTTCAACATTCTTGGTCAGGTGGTTCTGAAGTAATTGATCAGAAATGGTTTTCCATGTTCTGGCCCCTGTGACCTTGACCTTTGATCTAGTAACCACAAAAGTAATATGCGTCATCATCATTGTAAGCCAGCTATCACCCTATGAAGTTTTAACATTCAGGGTCAAGTGGTTCACAAGTTATTGATCGGAAATGGTTTTCCATGTTCAGGCCCCTGTGTCCTTTGACGAAGTGACCCCCCAAAACAATAGGGGTCGTCAACTCCAAAAGCCCTGCCACTCTATGAAGTTTGAAGGTTCTAGGTCAAATGGTTCTCCAGTTATTGATCGGAAATGAAGTGTGATGGACGGACGGACACAGTGTCACCCCAGTGTGTGTGCTGGGGGGGGGGGGGGGGGGGGGGGGGGGGGGGGGGGGGAGACATAATTTGTCCTCTGCCTGCAATAGATTCATGTGAGGATATTGTCAGTAACTTGCTGAGAACATGCATGCTCCTGGTGCAGTATTCAGTAAGTTTGGTAAAGTTAAATGACCACTGTTCCGAAACAGAAGACAACCACTTAAGCTGTATGTAATGATGAGGACGATGATGCATTTAAGATCACGATTAAGATGACGATTAATAATATACGATGATTTTGGTGATGATTAACTTTTAGACATCACAATTCTTTGTGAAAATTAGACTCCAGTATATCTACAAAGAGTGGAAAAGGCAAAGAATTTTAATTACTTCTTTAGGATAATTGAAATCGATTCAGACTATTTAATCAAGTGCTGCAGCTGTAACTACACAAATTACATTTTCATATATTTGGCACCAAGCCAAAATTAATCATCTGAAGATCTAATTAAAGTAATATGTGAAATAAACATTTACCCCTTTATATGGTGCCTGCTCCAGATCGGGGGATTCTCCATGCACGAAGCAACCTCCGCATAACTTTCCAAGGTCTTTCATTTTGACATACACAAATTTAATCAGAACACCTCCATTAAAATCCTCTTTATAGATGTTTCGTACAATAGAAATCCACCTTTTCAAAAGTACATCATGTAAATGTATTAACCACTTACTGTTTTGGTCATTTTTCACATGACATTATTCTCTTTTTTTCACAGGTTTAACAAGTTTTTTCACTTAATCGTATTTGAATAAAAAAGAATCCAACAACTGCGTTACAAGAATACTGTGCTTTTGTAATAGTATCATCGTAAAATGTTCCTCGTAATGGTCAAATTATTCAAATTATTCTCGTTTATGATAACTTCTCCAACAAAATCATTACATGTAACATTTCCAGTTTATTTACTAGTCAGTCGTGTATATTCATGTATACTGTTGTTCGCAGCCTTCCGATAGCAACAGTTTGCGATACATTTGTCACCAGATTATTTCATTCGGTCACAGTTTTGTTTTATTATTTGTCTATTAAGGTCAAATACCTGGGTCACTGACAAATAAATATCATATAGCATGAAACCACATATCAATAACTGTTATATAAATCAATTAATACCCTTAGAGAATATTACCTCTGATGGATGTATGAACTTGTATACAATATTAAACCTTTCAGATGCTTAAATAATTCTAGAATAAATCAATTAAAGTATCATATGTGGATATGGTTACCCCACAAAGCTTTTCATGTAAACATAACATCAGTTAATGCAGTTTTACAATAAGTGCAATCAGTTAAATAGAAGTTAAAGTGGTTTTATATTAAGTCTTAATCTTTAGAAATAACAACAACAAATAAGAAATCCATGGACACAGAGCAGTTTTGCATCAATCAAATGGTAAGCCACATCAGTAAAAACTGAACTAATTAAAACTTTTATGTTCCAAAGCAACAACAACAACAACAATGTCCACCTATTTTTGTAACTTTCGTCCTCTCTACGTGTTACACTATATCCAAAAATTTCACAAGTATTATGCAACAACAAAAAAACACCATAATAAAATCCGCAACCAGTCACCACAACATAAGTTCACTCATTTAAATAGAACAATTAATGAATGCGAAAAGACATTTATCGCTCTGGACGAAACAATTAACTATATGCCTTAGTCCTTTTGGAAAGACAAAAACCCTTTCATTAGCACCTGATAACAAAACAAACACTACTTGGTGTAAACTGGACTTTAGTAAAAAAAAAATGTAATGTTTGTACCAATTTCACATATTTCACCACAAAGCTATAAAAAAGACATAAAGTGACATAAACTTGACATAAAAATTTTCCAATGTCAAAGCCAATAGGCCATGTATTATCTCATATCTCAAATGGGGCATCAAAATGTGAGCAGTCATTTCTCTAGCAACAAAACTGTCATCGGAATTATTTTCCAGAGAAATAACGTTTGATTTTTTTATCAATAAATGCCACAGAATCAATTCACTAACCACAGAAATCCTGCAATAAACCGATATAATCATCGTAATTAAGTTTTCGGATGGATTAACAATGACACAGCCGCAATATGATGAAATCGTTGGATTTACGTATTATAGCGTAAAATATCACAAGTTTCATATTACGGGGGAGATGGCTAGGGTATTTTGCTGATGTTTATTATTTCCAAATGTCTTTGCAAACAGCTAGAACAAGGGTGTCATGTGTAGGGTGGTGGGGACAGGGGCGTTGGGTAACAGGACCGTGTTTGGGGAAGGGTGGTGGGGACAGGGGCGTTGGGTAACAGGACTGTGTTTGGGGAAGATAAACAGTGACTGTTGCAGCTCCAATAAACGAAAGCTGGTGTGAAGTTTCTTCAAGTACTGCTAACATACTCCCAAGTTTCTTTTTATTCGGCCAAATTCAGACTATTTTCGTCACCTCAGAATGATGGGAGTGATGGAAATAAATAGTTACATACGGAAAAAGATCTGTCACACAAACATCATGCATGTCCCAATTTATATATCAAGTTGTTTTTATAAAACCATCATACATCCTACTCAAGGAAATAATAAATATTAGTCTGTAGCAAGTTAAATCAGAACAAAAACATTTTTAAACACATTAATTTCAAATTAATATGGTAATATACAGAACACTTCTGCTCATTTGCTCCTATTTGATGTTTTCAATACTGTAACAGACATTAATCATATGTTACTTTCCAATGAATAATCACCTTAGCTGTAAGGAAGCAGACATTATTGGCTGCTTTAGAAGGAAGCAGCTGACATCACGTTTTTGCCTTAAAAGGAAGCAGACATCATACTTTTGTTTTTAAAAGGAAGCAGATGTCAATTTATTGTCTTTAAGGGAAGCAGACATCATCAAGGAAGCACAATGTCATGTTTTTGTTTCACGAGGAAGCAGATGTCATGCTTTTTGCTGCAGATGGAATCAGATGTCATGCTTTTTGCTGTAGTTGGAAGCAGATGTCATGCTTTTTGCTGTAGAAGGAAGCAGATGTCATGATTGTGTTACAGGAAGCAGTCATCATGTTTTTGCTTTATACTATAAACAGGAAACATATTTACAGCAGTTTTGGTCTCTAAGCCAATTTATCTACAATTTCCAAATGTCTATGTCAATGCTATTTTAAAACAATTTTCTTGGTTGAAGTAGCAAACTTTCAAGATGCATGCAATAAAATGCCTCAATTATTTCTGTACATGTGATAAAAGGCTTAAATTACATATCATCACCCCAGCATGAAACTTATAATAGATTTATGTCTATACTTATATTTCACATATTTCACACTGAAGAGACGATGACATAAATTACTTCACAAAATGCAAAATCTCAAATGTCATAAAACAACAAAATATGCATAATATATTCTTTATGTATGACACTTGAATACTGCAGATATTATATTTAATTTGTATTAACGTAACACTTGAAAAGACCTTTTAATTAAATCATTTTGTGAATTGGTTAACACCTAGGCGTATCAATACATAGCACTTATGAATAATTCAAACAGCTAATCAACAAGGAAGGCATTGATATTGTAGGAAGCAAGTAATGTTTTATAAGTGCCCACTCCATTCTAATTTTACAATATCAGGCATCCATACTATGCGGACTTAGAATCACTTTTCTGGTGCTTTGGGTTCGAAACTCAGTCACAGACAGATGTAGACTTTTTTACATGCCAGGGAGTAGACTAGCTCCTGATCTGATAATATTAAGCTTTCATTTTTCAGTCAGTGGACTTTCATCCTGTGAAATACTATCTGCTGAATATGTGGCGATATTATCACTGCATTCGGCAGAAAGAGAAGTTAATCATGTTATAACTAGGCAGCCTTTCAAGGGAAGTAATTTAACATAGATGCATTTAAGCAGAGAAAATGATTGGCAAATGTATTAGGACTGTGACCAGTCTAATCACGGGGCTACCCAGCTTGTCTAGCAGAAAGTGGGGGCGGGGCAGGGAGGGGGACAAAGGACTTCGGACTACTTTTTTATTCCTTCACTCACAAATCTAGGCCATCTGCACACATAAAAATATTTCAATAAACATTGACCTAAAATTCCATAAATCTTGCAGGCTTCAAATTTATCACGTAAAACAAAGAACATAGAACGGAGAAATCTTTATACAAATAACTTTATTGAAAAACAGATTTGAAAATCGGTTAAATTATATGCAATCTTTAGCTAACCCCTAAGTTAACTGTCATTATACTATCAAAGTGACAGTGACAAGTCAAATTTCAAACAAGAAGAAAGGCAAAAAGCTGAGTCACATGGGAAACATTAAGACATTTAAGACATTTAAACCCATCCAATTTTATCATTTTCAAGGTAACAAAACTTTGAATCCATTAACCAACAAAACAACATCTTAAAACGTTTTCTATAAACATATAGTCCTAAATGGTTTTATTGGGGCGAAGATTAATGTCACACCACCTATCATCTTGACCTCACTTCAACCAAAAACTTGATAATTATTTTCTTCATACATCAAGGGACTATTAAGATTTATGAATAATTTCATTTTATCTTTTTACAGGAACAGTTTTTTTCCTTTAATGTGACAAATGTCTGCAGTTTAAATAAATAAATTACGTCACCCAGATAACAAATTTGCATCCAGATTGAAATTATAGAATATTGGCTTGGAAGAAGCTCCTTTCTCAGTGGGCACTCAACATTCCATTTACCAATTTCAACTGAAGTGGATGCAGCACTATTTTGACAAAATGTTAACATAAGAGTCAATCAAACAACTCTGTTCTGACAATTTCAACAGAAGAGTCCATCAGAGGTGGCTCTGACAAATGTCAACAGAACAGTCGATCACAGGCAGCTCTGTTCTGACAAATGTCAACAGAAGGGTCAATCACAGGCAGCTCTCTTCTGACAAATGTCAACAGAAGGGTCAATCAAAAGCAGCTCTGTTCTGACAAATGTCAACAGAAATGTCAATCAAATGTAGCTCTACCTTGAGTGCAAGAATAACAATTCATTAAGTTTCACAAGAACACAATCACTACTGAATTCTTCTACAACAATGTCAGAATCTGTCTTTCTAATGTCAAATCTCCTAAATTTGGCAGAATATCATTTATAACTTTGAAAAATATTTCAAATCAAATTATTTCATTCACATTATTACAAATCCAATTAATAAGAGTCAACAAAAACAACTTTCAAAGACTAATTGAGTCACTAGGATTATTCCTTTGACAATTATAAATTCCTCTGTATTTGCCTACACATCAAACACAGATGTAACAGTTATCAAACAAAATACACACCCTTAAAAACTTCTTCAAATAACCCTGTGAACTCTCCTTATTTATCTAAACTCTGGTGTCAAGCCAGCTTGTTTTCTTGTGTCAAAAATACCTTTACATATTTCCACTTGTGTCAGTTCATGTGTTCAGACTGCCAAGTTTTTAACATCTAATTTAACATGTAGCCTTCCCTGGGGTGAGAAGAGTTTCTGACTTTTTTGTGTTCCTTCTTCAATGCACACATGCAAATTTTACCTTCAGAGATGTTTATCACAAAAAACCTCTGCAGAAATTAGATATTTGTAGAATGGTTTCTTTTCCCTTTATTTTTTTGCATGATGTGAGCATTTTTTAACATTAATTTTGTACATGACATGAGCATCTCTATGATTACATCATGTGATGGTGTTGCCTGTTTTTCTTCACTTTGATCTTCCTGTAGAAGCTGTTTAATTTCATACAGCATATGCAGAGATTACATAATCATTGTTGTGCTAGAGGGAATTGCAAAAGGTATAACATGCCAGGTAAAAAGGGTATGTAATCATGCAAGAAACTTGAAGAAATTAAGTATCAAGATCACTTGGCTTTACTCTGACACTGAGCTCAAAAATCAATAAAGATTTCTTTGTTGCCAAACTGTCAAAGAACATAAATGTTTATTTTTCTATGAAAATACAAAAAATAGAGCAGAAACAACAAACACATATGACATTAAAAACAAAAGAAGTTGCAAACAGACTAACCCATGTTTTATTAGCCTGCTACTGTCAATTAACTTTCATTCATCAATGAGATCATTAATTCAGTATTTGCTGTGATTTTTATGTTTTTGTAATTGACATTTCTACTTTTTTTAGTGATTCTAGTTTTGCTTCAAGACTTTCTAACTGCATTTTAATTTCATTTATTTCTTTTTAATGCTACAAGTGACATAACCAATGGTGTATGCTGCTGTTACATGTAAATTATTCTGCCATAAAAATGACAGAATTAACTAACATTCTGCTCAAGGAATAAAACAGAACCTGTCTTTCTAAACAATGTTTTTCAAGATGAACCCTCAGGTTCGGCTAAGAAGGTACTAACCTTATATTTTTAAGGCATAAATAATTTTGCTAAATAAACCTCTGCAGGTGCATCACAAAAGCGCAAAACTTTAAGATTGAAAGATATAACAGAAAGAAAAACCATTATATATTTATAATACTATCTTTGTCATACTAAAAACCTTTTTATGTAAAATTTATGTCTATAGGTAGGTGGAAACTGCTCTAGCTAACATAAATTTTAAACATCCATTTCAAACATTCGCATCCTCTCACAAAAATTATGTTCCGTGTTCCTGTATTGACCATTTGTATCCTTATCTTGCAATTAACACAATACTCCAATCTATGAAAAGATTTGAATGGCTTATCCAGATTTAAAAACAGTTTTCTGCCATCTAAACTTTCCACAGAAAGCAATGAAAAGCATATAAAACAACATTTTTATAACAGGTTCTCATGTATTCCAGACTTCTGGGGGTTAATGATGAACAAAATGTGGAAAATTCACTGACCAGATACCAACTGAAGGTATATTATGATACAGCCCATTAACTGCACTGAAACCTGCTTAGATTCTGACAAAACACCATGGCACTTCCGATTTTAAACACCATGCATTCATTACAAAGGAAATGAAACAACCACACAATACAATTCAATTTAAAGACAAATGCTATATAACTTTTCTTGCATGTGTGCATAAGTTGTTTTCATTACCATGTGTCCAAGACTTTCGACACTTGACTTTAACATCTTGCATTCATTTACATCTGGCAAGCTTAATTTAGCTATTTGCTTCAATTTGCAGGGGTTCAAGACTTTTGCATTTGAAAATCTTGTTAAATCGCAATAACTTAAGTGTTCCAGGGTTGTAGATTAACACTGCTAAATTTGCTTCAACATGCAGAATTTGACACTTGAAAACCTTGCTTCTGCTGCAATAACTTGTAGATGTTCAAGGGGTGAAGTTTAACACTGCTACAGTTTTTTCAACTTTGACACTTGAAAAGCTTGCTTCTGTTGCAATAACTTGTAGATGTTCAAGGGGTGAAGCTTAACACTGCTACAGTTGCATCAACTTGCAGGTTGTCAAACATTTGACACTTCAAAATCTTGCTTAACTTACTTCAGCTTGCAGGGCAATGCTGCAGAGCTTTGCAGGTGTCCTAAAGTTATACCATTCTGAAAAAAATAAGCAATGCTATTGTTGCTTTAACAAATGCAGGTGTCCAGAAGTTGTACCCTTCTGCAAGGCTTAAGCAATACCACAGCTGCTTTAACTTGCAGGTGTCCCAAGGTTGTACCCTTCTGAAAGGCTTAAGCCTGCTATTGTTACTTTAACTTGCAAGTGTCCCAAGGTTGTACCCTTCTGAAAGGCTTAAGCATGTTATTGTTACTTTAACTTGCAGGTGTCCAGAATACAACAGTTGCTTCAGCTTGCAAGTGTCCAGAAGTTGTACCCTTCTGTAAAGCTTAAGCAATACCACTGTTGCTTTAACTTGCAGGTGTCCAGAAGTTGTACCCTTCTGAAAAACTTAAAGGATACCACAGCTGCTTTAACTTGCAGGCATCCAGAAGTTGTACCCTTCTGAAAAACTTAAGCAATACCACTGTTGCTTTAACGTGCAAGTGTTCAGAAGTTGTACCCTTCTGAAAAGCTTAAGCAATACCACTGTTGCTTTAACTTGCAAGTGTCCAGAAAAACTGTGGTATTAACTAGCAATACCACTGTTGCTTTAACTAGCAGGTGTCCAAAAGTAATACCCTTCTGAAAAGCTTAAGCAATACCAAAGCTACTTTAACGTGCAGGTGTCCGGAAGTTGTACCCTTCTGAAAAGCTTAAGCAATACCAAAGCTGCTTTAACGTGCAGGTGTCCGGAAGTTGTACCCTTCTGAAAAGCTTAAGCAATACCAAAGCTGCTTTAACTTGCAGGTGTCCGGAAGTTGTACCCTTCTGAAACGCTTAAGCAATACCAGAGCTGCTTTAACCTGCAGGTGTCCAGAAGTTGTACCCTTCTGAAACGCTTAAGCAATACCAGAGCTGCTTTAACCTGCAGGTGTCCAGAAGTTGTACCCTTCTGAAATGCTTAAGCAATACCAGAGCTGCTTTAACCTGCAGGTGTCCAGTAGTTGTACCCTTCTGAAAAGCTTAAGCAATACCACTGTTGCTTTAACTAGCAGGTGTCCAGTAGTTGTACCCTTCTGTAAAGCTTAAGCAATACCACTGTTGCTTTAACTAGCAGGTGCCCAGTAGCTGTACCCTTCTGAAAAGCTTAAGCAATATCACTGTTCCTTTAACTAGCAGGTGTCCCAAGGTTGTACACTTCTGAAAAGCTTAAGCAATACCACTGTTGCTTAACTTGCAGGTGTCCAGAAGTTGTACCCTTCTGAAAGGCTTAAGCAATACCAATGTTGCTTTAACTAGCAGGTGTCCAGTAGTTGTACCCTTCTGAAAAGCTTAAGCTTTAACTTGCAGGTGTCCAGAAGTTGTACCCTTCTGTAAAGCTTAAGCAATACCACTGTTGCTTTATCTAGCAGGTGTCCAGCAGTTGTATGCTTCTGAAAAGCTTAAGCAATACCAGAGCTGCTTTAACTTACAGGTGTCCAGTAGTTGTACCCTTCTGTAAGGCTTAAGCAATACCACTGTTGCTTTAACTTGCAGGTGTCCCAAGGTTGTACCCTTCTGAAAGGCTTAAGCAATACCACTATTGCTTTAACTAGCAGGTGTCCAGAAGTTGTACCCTTCTGAAAAGCTTAAGCAATACCACTGTTGCTTTAACTAGCAGGTGTCCAGAAGTTGTACCCTTCTGAAAAGCTTAAGCTTTAACTTGCAGGTGTCCAGTAGTTGTACCCTTCTGAAAAGCTTAAGCTTTAACTTGCAGGTGTCCAGAAGTTGTACCCTTCTGTAAAGCTTAAGCAATACCACTGTTGCTTTATCTAGCAGGTGTCCAGTAGTTGTATGCTTCTGAAAAGCTTAAGCAATACCAGAGCTGCTTTAACATACAGGTGTCCAGTAGTTGTACCCTTCTGTAAGGCTTAAGCAATACCACTGTTGCTTTAACTTGCAGGTGTCCCAAGGTTGTACCCTTCTGAAAGGCTTAAGCAATACCACTATTGCTTTAACTAGCAGGTGTCCAGAAGTTGTACCCTTCTGAAAAGCTTAAGCAATACCACTGTTGCTTTAACTAGCAGGTGTCCAGAAGTTGTACCCTTCTGAAAGACATAAGCACTTTTGCCTGCAAGTGTCCCATAGCAGTAATACCCTTTTGAAAGGCGTAAGCACTTAAATTTTGCTTGCAAGTGTCCCATAGAAGCTATACCCTTCTGAAAGATGTAAGCACTTTTGCTTGCAAATGTCCCATAGCAGTTATACCTTTCTGAAAGACATAAGCACTTTTGCTTGCAAGTGTCCCATAGCAGTTATACCTTTCTGAAAGACATAAGCACTTTTGCTTGCAAGTGTCCCATAGCAGTTATACCCTTCTGGAAAATTTAAGCAATACCACAGATGCTTTTGCTTGCAAGTGTGTGTTCCAAGTCTGACATTTCTAAATCTTGTAAAAGTTACTTAAACTTTGTTGAACTTGCACTTATATTTCATAATTTGACATAACAGATCAAAAGAGCTAGTTCCTAATCAACTATTTTCTCTCCAGGATTATGCATCTATGTGGCTGACATCTCTAACAATTTTGCTAATGATTTTGCTCTAGTTTTGTACAAAACAAGTGATATCAATACTTTAAAATTTTGAAGATCTCGTTAAAGATCTCCTCCAAGATCTCCTTGAAGATGTGCAACAGGGAAGGCCTAACTAATGATGTTTTAATTTGTAGATGCTTGTAAAGATGTGGTGCCTATGATTAATTAACCATCTCAATGCTCTACTCTCAAAACCATCTGAATGCTGGAGTTTTGAATAAGAAACACTTGAAAAACGCCTGTTGCCAAACCAAAAAAAGGGACCACCATGTTAAACAATATTTTGTTAAAGATGTTTCTTTTACATTTTTGAGCATGTTGAGTCCTTAAAATAACTGATAAAAGGATACACATTATTTTTATACAGTTTTACTATTTAGAGTAGCAAAAGTTAATTGTTTTTGCTTCTACCAACTTCAGAATTTCGAAAATTCCAAAAAACTTAACCAGATGGTCCAATTTTACCTGACAATTCATTAATAAATGTTTAGGATTCTGCAGGCTGGCAAACCCATTACGCATAACTATGCTAATTTCTTTTCGTAATGTAAAATGTGACTTTTAAGATAAAATTCATTTATGGATGAAAGAACACAAAATTCATCAAAATATACTGCGAAAAACCTGTTATAACAATACTCAAGGTTAGCAAGTATATTTCGCAATATTTAACAGAATAGGCTTTCAGAACCTGTTAACTCCCCAATTAATATGAAAATGTAGCACTTAACGCATTAAACAATCCCCACTTCCGTTTAAAGCACAAAAACCTGCTGATCAAATAGTGGGATTCCTAAAAACAAATCCAATCAGTCGAGAACTCCATCAAAACACTCAAAAAGAACACTGCAAATCCTATACAATTCCAAAAAATCCTTGAAATGTCTGGAAGAATAACAGGAGAAAAGTAGGCTATGTTTGATAACATATAAAAAATCCAGAGGCATTGAATGATTCTATCTGGCATCTCCGACACCAGATGAATCTCCCATATGTTTTATAGTATATACCATCAATGGGGAGGTGTTTGTGTACCTGAAATAATTGCTAGTTAAAGGCCAAATAAAATAAATTCCTGGTCTCCATTAGCTTGCCCAATGTTTTATTCAATACAGAAATTTGTCCACTGAAGCTGCAGACACAAATATGTCTCAGATGACACAGAACATGAACTGTGCAATTGTGAATAATAGATTATTATTCAATTATTCAATCATATGTATGGTCATAGCAAAGAATGTTGCAGGCACAATCGTTATTTACTGTCATATCTGTAATTTTAACAGAAAGTGAACAAAGTTTAGTCTTACACCATGACCTTGACCTTTGAAAGCTTTTATCCTTTGAGCTTTTGCTGTAGTTCTTATATGTGACTACCATAGTCATATATGAGACGTTATTTTGAAATCTCTTGATGAATAACAAAGTAATGCTCCAGACAGCTGGCACAGTCACCAGACAGGAGACAAATGGGCAAAGTTCAATCTTGCAAGATGACCTTGACCTCTGAACAAAGTCTTGCAAGATGACTTCGACATCTGGACAAAGTCTTGCAAAAATGACCTTGACCTCTGAATAAAGTCTTGCAAGATGACCTTGACCTCTGAACAAAGTCTTGCAAGATGACCTTGACTTCTGGACAAAAGTCTTGCAAGGAACATATCCCCTTATTATGGTACTAATTTTAGTACTACCATACAGAACACACATAATTCTGCTTAGAGAAGTAGCAATGGTGAACCCAACAATATTTGATTCTGTTCAGTTCCAAGGCATTGGTGTTCTGACATTTTAACAATCTGAACTTTTAATGAGTTATGTCAGATCAACAGAAGGCCAACAAACCTCAAAGCCAAAAATTACAGGTTATCTCCAATGCATCACAGACTGGCCCAATAGGTAGTATAAGCCCATACTGAGGTAATTTCTTCAGTATGTTTCATCTTCCATCAGCAGAAATAATCCATTTTCTAAACCACTGAATGACTTCCTAAGTCATTTAGCAACATTGGTTTCATCTCTCAACATGGTGTTATCAAATATAACAATCTTCCCTTTAAACTCTGCAGGTACTCCATCCTGAGAATCAAAGATTGTAGTCTTCATAAACCACTGGTTTTATTATGAATGTTTCTGATAATTTTGATAGATAGTCTGTGTTCCATAGCTCTCTCCTTCCTGTTTATATCCACCTTTATGATAAGGTAAATAAATTTTGGAACACCTTGCTAAATACTGCAACAATTTATGTTTCATTATTGTTTGTAATATCTAAAACATCCAGAGGAAAGACACATGTTTCACCTTTAGTAGTCTGCAGCTGTAAACCACAGATTGTAGGCAAAGTAAAATGTACAGAAATGAATTATTTGTGCAATATTAACAGGATACTTTGACATACCAACATTGTTCTACATCTGTTCACCATTCTTTTGTTTTGTTAGATTTAACATTGCACCACACATGATAGGTCATATGGCCACTTTCCAACTTTAATGGTGGAGGAAGACCCCAGGTGCCCCTCCGTGCATTATTTCATCACGAGCGGGCACCTGGATAGACCCACCGACCTTCCAAAAGCCAGCTGGATGGCTTCCTCAAATGAAGAATTCAACACCCCAAGTGAGGCTCGAACCCACATCGATGAGGGGCAAGTGATTTGAAGTCAGCAACCTTAACCACTCGGCCACGGAGGCCCATTCTACACACCATTCTGTATATGGTGTAAATATCAGCTGCCTACTAACACCTTTGAAATTTCTGCCAGACATCATCTGCAGTGAACCCTGCAATACAATGCCAACTGCTAATCACAGCAGCTTACTCATATCTGTGCCTTCTCCTGTCTTATGTCATCTGCAAACTGTGTTACAAAATGGCACCTTCATATACTACCTATGTCATTTTTAATACAAGGTATTTACAGGCTTATAACATATTGTTACATAATGACACATTTTATTAGGCAATGCAATACTTAATGTTTTTATGTTTTCTGTACAACTGCCTCTGTATAATGGCACATGACATGTGACATTTTCTGTTTTATGCTGGTGTCATACTGTGGATTACGACATTTCAATACAATGACATCATCATTCTCTTTATCCAAGTGGCACTCTGGCCTTAACAATGACATCTGCTTATTACAGTGACCATGCCATTTTCTGTACAGTGACATTTGTATATCCTTGTAGCACTGTTCTGTACCATGACATCTGCAAATCCCTATGACACTCTTGATTCTCATGACATTTTTTGTGCAATGGCATTTGTATATCACAGTGTCATACTAACACCTACGTTATTTCATGTGCAATGACATCTGTTTCCATTCCAGTGGCAAATTTTCTGTACAACTGACAAACTGTGACATATGATATTTTCTTCAATATTTCATATGTCTTTGAAGTCTTCTATGAATAAACAGTGGTATTATCCCAGTGGCAACTTATGTCCTATGACGCATTCTGTATAGTAAATAGTTATATGAGCAAAAAAACATTAGACAGTTTCTAATTGTCAATAGTTTATTGCAATGGTACACAATACCTTCCTTTTCTGTACAATAGTTTCTGCACAAAGATTGCAGATCACGAGCACAAGAATGGCAACTTTTTTTAACCATTTTTTAACCAGTGTCACAATTATGTCAGTGAGATGGTGTAAAGCTAATTGCCATGGTAATACTGCAGGTAAAAAATGTTATATACTGCTTAAATGTACAGAAAACTTGTAAATGTAAAATTTGATGCTATGATCCACCATAACCCAAATCCCAACACCCCACCCCACCTTATGCACAACTGTCTGGATACATTACATATCTATTAATGTCATATCTGATGATTCTGCATGTCATTATCCGCCTTAAATCATGTTTACTACTAGAACAGGCATGAAAATATCTCATAACTGCCATGAAACTATCTCATTCAATCAAGACCATGACATTTCTTGAAAACACTTTTGCAGATTCATTTCCCATCAACATAGTAATCACATTCAAACAGGACTGTTTTTCAAATCAGTAAACAACATCATTACTCCTGATAGGTAAATTTTCAACCCACACAAAAATTCATGATGATATCAAATAATTTTGAAAAATAACTGCTGTTTACACCACATAAAACTCCATTAAAAATCAGCAATAAAACAAAATCAAAATCACTACACCATTCATCACAATAACAAATCCACTGGTAGCCTTTCGCGAAATAATGTTTCAACAGCTAAATCAAAATCCTATGGAATATTTCCAGGCATTTAGCAAATACACATGTTAGCTCCATTAATAATTTTAGTGCTAGAAAAATTGGTACCCCGCCCTCACTGCATTTTGTAAAGAGAGTAGCCAATTAGACTGGCAAGAGCATGTTTCATGTGCTCTTCAAACAGAAGGTAAATTTGTAGCAGAAACTCTTCAAATTAAACTTTATCAAATTATGGCTGAAAAAAAATTATGGTTTCTTTTTGTTGTGAGTAGTCTGTGCAAGGTATTGTGTCTTAGGAAATGCATTAATTGAGTTATGTTAATTATATTATGTGTTGATTATTTAAGTGGGAAAACAATCAGAAGCCAAGTTTTGGGAAATGAAATACAGAATTTATTGACTTCTCAGATGCTTTTGATAAAGTGTATAAACCTGAAGTTGATTGCACCTGTCATAGGTACTATAGGTATGAGGGGAAGTAAAGAAGGGATTCACTTCTTAGCCCCATGGAATCATAAACTGTTAGGGTTTTATAAATAGTCATTTTCAAAAGGGTTCTTTGAACATGGTTCGTATGGAAAATCTGAGACAAAATTCAGGTACTTTTAAACTAAAGTAAGGGTTTTAGACATTTTCAAGGAGATTTTCTAAGGACTACCATCAAAGTGATGGCTTCCTCAAATGAAAGACTTCTATACCTCAAAAAAAGTTTTCAAACTACAACACTGAAGAAGTCCCCAATAGCTGCATGACCCAGAATTTGATCAAATACTCCCAAATCTTTTCAATGACCTCTAAACATGCAGCCCTATAGCAAACTGCAGATTTTAGGTATAAAGTTGATGGACAGCTAACAAGCCCAGTATATTCTTAAGCCAGTCGAAAGCAATAAAACAACAGTCCTATCAGAAATGGCAGTAGCAAGCCAGCGACTGATTAGTACCTTTCCCTTGATTAGAAATGATTTATGACCTTTAGAATGCCTCCTGGACCTGGAGAGTGGAACTTAATTGACCATCATGAAAACTTCTGGGTTATATCTTTTCATCTGAAACTTGTTTGTTATAGTATTATTTCACAGCATAATCTGTTAAATCCACTTAGAGTTTTACTATCATTAATATCCACATGTTACACTTATAATATTACACTTTTAATTGTTACTCTTGAGATGTTACATTTTAAGCTGTTACCTTTTAAATGTTACACTTTGAACTGTTACCTTATTATAAATGTTACACTTTTAACTGTTACACTTTAAATGTTACACATTGCACTGTCACACTTTAAATGTTACACTTTAAATGTTACACATTGCACTGTCACACTTAAAATGTTACACTTTAATCTGTTACTCTTTAAACTGTTACACTTCAAAATTCACACTCTATTCTTGCATTCTTTTTACAGTAAAGTAAAAAATTGTTATATGAATTTGTTCAATTACAGATAACATAATATATATTTGATTGCTCCATTATATTGTCATATTTTATGATAAATTAGTTTCTATTTCGCTTCTAAAATGTTAAAATTACATTACATTTATTCACTATTTTCCAAACCGTTTACACTAAGAGCAAAACAATTTGTCGAAAATTCACACATTTAAAAAGCAAACTTTTCTGCCTTAGATCAGATCCTTTTTATTATTAATGTTTCACCCCACTTGATAATCTTCATAAAAAAAAAGCAAAGTCATCAAAAACTTTGCCATATAAAATACAATCTGATAAATTACCTTTCACCGGTTTTCCTTTAAAAAAAAACATACATTTTAAACGAAAAAGCTCTAAAACAATTTGTGTATAATGTAACAGAAAGTTTGAGAATACAGTCACACCTGTCCGTAAAGACCATTCTATAAAACCACAAAAACTGGTCTTTGTAGAGAAGTTGGTCTCTCAACACAGGTGCCTTTACACCACTTGTTATTATATGGGAAGAGAAAAATAGTGTCCTTTATAAGCAGGTTTTATACAAGTGGTCTTCATTCAGAGGTGGTCAATGGCACAGGTTTTACTGTATATATGTACAGTAAAACATCTGTTTACATAAACTCTTAAGAGCAAATGCCTGTCTACAAAGGCAGAAATGCTCTTCTCAATTAGGCAAGGTTCTAAGTAAAATGAACCTTTATACAGCAACCACCTCTGTGAATTTAACATCTGTTAATAAAAGCTCTCAGTATAAAATGCCTCTCTACACAGGCATGACTGTTCTTCCCCCATTAGACAAGGATTTAAGCAAATTTAAATTAAATTATACAGAGCAACGACCTCTGTATAGCAAATATATCTTAGCTTTTGCAGGGGTATCTGAACTTATAAACAGGATGTACCTTACTGATTATAAAACATGTTATTCAAATTTCTGATTTAAACTGTAAATCTTTTTCTTATACACATGTACATAATGGTAGTTTTTGGCAGTTTCAGAATGTTGGGATCTGAGGAAAAATCTTAAGTATTATAAACACACCTATAGGTCACAGTAAGACAGCTGAAACTCTCTTAATAACAATGAATTTCTGACAAGAGTCATTTCCCTTTGTACCAAAACATCTGGAAGAATAATTGATTAAATTTTATTATCTACACCATCTGTGCATATTATGACACTAATCCAGTTTTACTACTCAGAGTAATCTACATAGAATTCTTGAAAACCCTAAAATATCCTCACAGCCAAACTTTTGTCTAAAGGGAGACAAGTTTTCAGTGTGATCGAGAATTTTGTTACTGATGTACCTGCATATCAACTACAAAGTTTATAAAATAGTTTCATATTTAACTCTCAATTTATTAAAGCTGTTCCTTTCTAATGTGTAAGATATTTTTTCATGTTTAACAACTTTAAACTAAAAAAAAAATTATTAACCTCCCTTATATTCTCAACCACCATTTGTAAAATCTCACAGAAAAGGGGAATAACTTTTCTTCAGAAACAAAAAATGCTAAATACAGATGAAAAGCATACAAAATGAGAACTACTCTGATTTGTGACTTAAAATATAAATGAGGTTATAACTACATGAATGAGGTTGTAACTGTATGAATGAGGTTAAAATACAACTACGAATAAAACCTTTTTCTTCATTTCTTACCTGTCTCCTGACATATCTGTCATTGACAAATTTGTTGTGATGAGACCACCTGTAATTTGGGTCAGCATACATCAGTTTTATCATCTTGCAGTCCTTATATTATACCATACAGTCCTTTTTCCGATTATTGTAAACCCTAAAATACAGTCTTTTTTTCCTATTTTTTTTTTTTTTATATTTTTATGATTTTTTTTTACAAGTTACTTCCTTCAATATTTATTGAATCTTCAGATATAATTTTGTTTACAAGTTACTGACAAACCAGATACTAATCCTGTGGAATGCTGCAACACCTATATTTCGTGCAATACATACTGTCATGCAACAGAGTTATTAGACATGATTTACCGCTGTTAGCAAATTACATATCTAGGCAGGTTAACAAATCCGTGAAAAGCAAAGAGGAAAAAATATGCTATTTTTTTTTTTTAATCCTGAAGACAAAATATTACAGTTTCCTTCCAAACATATGTTTTATCACCTTCTTCATCGAAAACAACGTTTCTGGAAAACGAGTTCTTGAAATAATCGCAAAAATCACTAATATCTATCACATATTGCAGTTCCCGTAATCTGCGTGATAATTACTCGACAAGTTTCACTTGATGAATATCGTTCAAAAGTTACATTAAGATATAAAGAGACATCGCGACATCAATTTTATCATAATACGTAGGCAGAAAATACCTAGCGTTAAAAATGTACTTGCAATATATCAAATTTTCTTCATCTGAATTTTAAATGAAAGCAACCATCTACTTCTAAGTCAAAAATAAAAATATGACATACTTATTTTTTTTATGGAGGAAAGTTTTAATAGAAATTTTGATACCGATCTTTGTATCAGATTTGACTTCTGAAAGCAGTAAGGCGTGTAAAAACATCTTATGAAATTATTATGAGTGTTAAATATGTAGTCAAAGATATGCAAAGTTAGATCATATTACATAATATCAAATTTAATCTCTGGCTGTGAATTTTAATTAAATCTGAATTTAAGAGATAAAGTTGGTCTGTCCCCCATATTTTGTTTTGGTATTAACATAATCGTGTAATGCTAAATCATCCTAAATGACTTTTGAAGCACGGCTTTACATCACATTTTATGAACTCCTATCAGTTTATAGGATAATGAATTCATTTCCTGATTTTCAATAATGGCTTCCATTCTCACTCCCCTCTGCAGGACTATAAATAGAAAACCAACAAGGGCTGTAACTCTAGTAATGTGAGAATTTTTGATTGAAAAATATGCAACAAACCCATAAAGGACATCCACCTTACTTATGGCCAGTGATGGGGAAAAGAAGTCTTATTTCTTGTGATATTTCATTTGTTTTCCACTGAAAGGGAAGTAAGTATGTATGATATGATAATTACCTCTTTTTTCCTACTAAAAGGGAAGTAACTGTGCATAAAAGGTCCATACATGGTAAATAACTTCTCCAGTTTGTTTGTCCACAAAAAAATAAAAATTGCTAGAAATTGAATAGACCAATATTTGATATTGTATGTAGGTTTGTCGTTTGAGGATTAAAAGTTGCTGTAAACTTTTCTATATTTCATAATTTTCTGCATTCCAATTATCATGCGACTAAGTGCTTGAACATAGTATTCAGTGACATTAAAATTGCTTTAAAAGATCAGTCTTAATTGGCAACATAAAAATCATTTATCTTTGTATATCTTGATGGTTATATCACCTGAAAAATAACTTTTTATTCCACTTCAGCTCATCTTCAACATCATAAATCTGGCATAAATGACATGTTTTATAGGAGCAAGTTAGTACCAATGCACCATAATTAATTCAAACTACCCACATGTAAATTTAACTACCATAACACTTACATGGTACTAAACAATCAGTATATCAATGTCAGCGTAACTCTGAGAAAAAAGAAATTAAAAATCATCAGAAGTAGCAAAGAAAACATAAAATGATTTATGTTCCTTTTTGCTGTTTCATTCATAACATACATCATAAACCATAAAGGTAACCAAAACTGTTGAAGTTTAAATGTTTTAAAAAAAAAAAAGCAAAAATGCTAGATACACTATAATATGAGCCATGCCATGGGAAAACCAACATAGTGGCTTTGCGACCAGCATGGATCCAGACCAGCCTGCGCATCCGTGCAGTCTGGTCAGGATCCATGCTGTTCACTACCGGTTTCTCTAATTGCAATAGGCTTTGAAAGCGAACAGCATGGATCCTGACCAGACTGCGCGGATGCGCAGGCTGGCCTGGATCCCCGCTGGTTGCAAAGCCACTATGTTGGTTTTCTCATGGCGTGGCTCATATATCTAAACAGGGTCTAATTAATATGCAAGTTGGCATCTCTTGTCACTAAATAATGAATTGGAAACATTTGAAAACATATCAAAATGTCTTATAATGTCTTTTCGAATGTATACCTACATGATGAATTTCAAATGTGCATTTTAATGCGTTAATTATATTCTCAAAATACGCAAGATGAACATTTATACTACTTTAAAATCTACTTAAAATACTTCATCCTTTAGAAAACAAGATTATGTGAATTGTCAAAGTTAATAATTTCTTGGTCCACAGGCTTGCAGTAGCTTTTCTGTGTAAAAAGCATACTAATTATGCAAAGGTTGAGATTCTAACTAAGGTGTTTGTATGTTAGCTTATCTATAATCGCCAACTGTAACCTATATGGGCCTGTATGGGCGACTCCTCCAGAACACTGTTAGTAACGTTTGTGGGAGCACTATAGTGCAAGATACAGAAGATGCTCCAATTCCAGAAGCTTCTCTGGTTCTCGAGCTTGCAAGGTGTAAAGGACCCATACACAGGACTCTTATCCCAATGTAAGTAATTTTTAGTTCGAGGTGTGGGCGCTCGATTTCACAACCCCTGGTTTCATAAGTCAGCTCTAACAAATGATTGCCTCCATGCTCTTTCATAGATTCAAAATCATTAATATTCATTGGGGACTAATTTTCATGAATTTCTATCCAAGAAATCAAATCCAAATGAACAAATAAAAATTTTGTTCTTTTGATGTTCAAAAGCTGTCACAAATTCATATCCCAACAAAATTCTCCTCCTGTAAGCGATATAGTCAGTCACTCAAACAGGCAAATGAATCTGGAAGATCAAACTCACATTAACCTCTCACCTAGTAGTCTATCTAAACAATTCAGATCAACTCTACAATGCATAATCTGCAGTTTTACCTTCCAACAAACCATCCATCATTTGAATTCAGGGCTTTTTTTCTCATAAAGCAGGGCTGTTTAAGGGACTCTTCCTCTCAATTTTTTTTTTAAATTAGGTTGTTTTTGTACATCTCCTTCCCGCAAATAGACATATATTTTTTCTCTAAATTACAAGTCTGGGCTCCTTCCTCTCTCAGTAAAACCAACCCTGGAACTTACATTTTCAATAAGGGGTGGTGGGGAGGCTTTCTCCTACTTATTGTGGCAGATAATATTCCTACTATATTTGAAGTTCATTTCTTTTTTTTAAATAGTAAAGAAAGTGTTCACTTTAGTTTCTTCACAGGAAGGAAAACCACAAAATTAGATCTGAGACTTATTGTTTCCTGTTTCACTTGAATAAAGTGAAAATTGAAGATCACATACATAATGAGCCGTGCCATGAGAAAACCAACATAGTGGGTTTGCGACCAGCATGGATCCAGACCAGCCTGCGCATCCGCGCAGTCTGGTCAGGATCCATGCTGTTCGCTAACAGTTTCTCCAATTCCAATAGGCTTTAAAAGCGAACAGAATGGAGCCTGACCAGACTGCGCGGATGCGCAGGCTGGTCTGGATCCATGCTGGTCGCAAACCCACTATGTTGGTTTTCCCATGGCACGGCTCATATCAAGTCTATACTTTTATGAGATTGATAGAACATCTGCAGTACTCCACTTTTCTTGTAATCAAATAAAAAAATCTGGCAGTCTGTTCAATTGCTTTCTCACAGGTTTCCTTAAAATTAAGCATGTACTGCAATCTTGATACACAATCTTTGTATTGCTAGAGAAGACTGTAGCATCTTAGCTTGCTAAAGCACACTCGGCAAACTTTTAAAGCACACTTCTAAAGTACCTGGCAGTCAGTGCTAAAGGCACTGTGACTTTGCACACTAATACAGCAAACCTAACTGCTACACTACTCTTGGGGCACTGCATTATAGCACTCTTTGCCCATTGCTAAATCAAACCTGGTACAATGCTAAAGCAAACTCTAACACACTTTGCACAGTCACTGCTAAAGCACACTTTGCACATTGCTAAACCAAACCCTGTAAGCTTCTAATGCACACTGTTTGCAATGTTTGTATAGCAACTGCCATACAGCCAAACTTCATTCGCTCAAACTCCCAATTTGTTTGAACCATCAGTTACAGTACCAGCCAATAGTGGACCTGCAGTGTTCTTACCTTTTCTTTGCAAGTAAGTGACAACTTATGCACATAAATCAGAAGTAGAGGATAAGAAGACTTCAAACACATTGTCTTCCATCAAATCGTCATCCATATGCCTTGCCAAACTCACAACCGTGTGATCTGGGCTCTTAAAACTGATCTGCGCTGAATGAACTTTGCCATCAGGGTTTGACCAAAAGAGCTTGCTTGACAATTATGACACTTAAAAACTGTTTGAAAACCTTAACCTTTAGCCTGCTGGCGGCAAGTGTTTTTGCCTTTGCGACCAGTGCAGACCAAGATCAGCCTGCATATCTATGCAATCTGACCACAATCTGCATTGTTCGCTATTCAATCAGTATCTTTTCGGCAAGCACCCCTTTTAACAGTTAATGGTACTGTCCAAATTGGAAGATGGACAAGTTCATTATAGAAATTTAGCAGGGTAAGGGTTTAAATCTCTGAGAGACTTGACACTTCTCAAACATAAACATAATTATACTACATCATTACATCCGGGACAAACTTCAAATTTTATTTTATTTTTTTTTTTTTTCTACAGAGAATTCTTATCTATCTGTTTACATCAGTGGCTACGGTGCCTGCTAGAAGCATAATTTTGAAGATTCTTGAAAACCTACACTAATATTACTCATACCTGCCAAAATGATTACAATGTTGCCATGGTAACTGTTTCTTGAATAACTCTAAGATAATGGATATTTTCAAGATTTCAGAAATTCCATGAAATGATCATGTACAGTGCAGGAAATCTCCCTGATACCCTCCTGAAGATACATTCCTGATTATTGCTTTATTATCATTGAAAACCTTTCTTTTTTTCTTGCTAAGAAAACACATGATGACTGTTACATGTGATACAGAATTTGTTGTTGAAGAACTGCATTTTTTTTGCTGTTTATTTCAGACAGATTGATAAACCTAAGCTGCAGGTTTGTGCAAAATTGCTTGTCCACTCCATCTGCTTAGATGGTACAGCACAAGAGAATGAATGGGGATCCCTAGATGAAGTCTATGACCACAGTGATGATCTCACAGTCTTCAACCTATGATATATGTGGGGAAGTTGTAAACATTCATCAAGAACATGTCAGTGTTGGAACAGAATCCAGAAATACTGGTTTAGTCAACTCATTGCCATTACATAAATGAACTACTGTTTAAAAAGCCATGCTTTAAACATTAAGCAATGCTAGACATGGTCATTCCCATTTCAAGTATAAGGCGGCCAGAAGTATTACCAGGAATTGAAGACAGAGATAACTCAAAAAGTAAGAAAAGGTAGAGTTATATTTCTTGTACAATAAATTTCCACACAATAACTTGTATTTGACAAAATCCTTTGAATAGTTTTGGAGATATGCCTTGGACAAGTGTCAGACAGACAAACAGACAGACAGCTGCATGCAAACACCCAAGCACGCATTGAGGGATAGAGAACATAAAGATCTCCTCAATATTCAATAGCACTTAGAAATCATTCTCTTGCAATGTCAAAACGTTTCAGAATTAACCCCCTCCCCCAGAATCAACCCCCTCCCAAGATATCGGAGGAAACACAGGTCTACACCCACACATGTACAGGAGTATCACAAGAAGAACTCAAGAAGAACATTTGAAATAATGCAATGTTAGTTCCACTTGTCTTTAATTAATGGTTGCAGATAAACAATGACATTCAAAATAATTTACAATAATAATCTTTTTAATGTCATTATGCAAAGCTGGAAGTGTGTCTAAAATACAGAACTTCTAATTGCAACTGGCACTTATCTCCCAGCCTAACAAGTGTGGGAGGACAGTAAGTGGACCCACCAGAGATCTGTACAATATGATTGATGTAAGATAGAAACTGTTTTGAAATATGATACTCGCTTGGTCCAAATCAATAAAAACTTATTCATTTAAATTTGATTGATGGAAAACAGGATATCATTCATCAAAGAAAATATTCAATTTCCAAATTGAATATGCTTTTAACAAGATAACTCTTTTTAGCCCCAACTCATTCTCTCACCTACTTCAGACTACTAGATCTGATTCACAGATTCTAAGAAGCCGATTCCGGCAATGTATTTCAGTCACAGAGATTCAAACTCACAACCTCTGGGGTGCTCTGCAGGTGATAAATCAAAACCTTTTACCTTCATTATGTGAACATACATCTAAAATCTAGAAGCCTCGAGGTAAATAAACAAAGATCTGTACAGAGACAAAACAAAAGACCACTTGTTGCTTCAAGGGAAGATTGGGTGGAATGTGGTAATAACATCACAAAATGTTGCTACAGGAGATTCCATTGTGATATGGCAGTGTAAAACTGGCAACAAGCATCAAACGCAATATACATCATGTGGCGGAGAAAAAACTAGAACCGAAAACCTACGACGCAATTTGTTTATAAATACAATTCACTGAAGCAAACATAAACACATGTTGCCATTTACCAATGCTTCCTGTTCTGGCGACAATCAGACAAAAATTATTTTTTGAGCTGCGTCATGGGAAAAGAGACCTTAAGCAAAATATGATTTCCCATCAGGAAAATGACATCGGAAAGACAGCTTGACAATGCAAAAAAACTTCTGGTAACATTTGTTTTTGGCACATGTTTATAATGTAATACTGAAGATTTCCAAGTTATGTATGTCAATCTGGCAATCTACAGTTCCCGTTTGTTGTGACATTTTTCATATGTGCATAACATGTAACACGTTAACTGATCGTTATATGCCACAAGCGTATGATTCATTTGACTGCATGATTAACAGCATGCATCGGCAATAATGTTTATTGAAAACATATATATGAGAGACTAGTACAGTATATGTAGGATTTTGCTCTATACTTCAAAACATTGTAGAAGTCCCGCAATAAAGCTGTACACATTCATAATGTACTTGTAAAACTGAAATCTGAAATATAGGTTAGCAAGCAATTTATTTAGCTACCTACATGGGTTTTGTAAACAAAGTCTCTCTATTAAAGCACTCCTTGTGTATTCAAGCTGAGTCTCTATAAAAGAAGCTCCTAGCTTACAGGATAAAGTTGCAAATTCAATCCCCTGTAAGGCTCCCAGTGAGCCTAACATTCTTCCAAGATGACACTGGACATTTTGGACACCCAGTCTTGAAGTTTTATGTCATACTGTGCAGAACATGCGTTACCATGTAGGTGGAGTTGTAGGTGGAGGTGTAGGTTACAGCTGCCTTAAGTATTTACTAAAAGTCCTTCATATCAATTACAAGTGGGTAAGTTGTCAGATTATAGTTTCCTGAGAGCAAGTCAGTATCACTCTGACTTAAAGAACATTGGTACATATGCAAACAAGAAATGACCAACTCACCTGTACTGATTGCAGAATTCCTGGTCAAATAATCAAAGTCTTAGGGAACAAAATATTCCAAAACAACTTTAATCAAGTTGGCACCAATCAAGCACACCTGATTCAAAATGTTTCAGAGAATCAAACACACCAGTATGATGATTGTATTTGTACACAAATCTGCTTATCGAAAAAAGTGCTCCTTGTGTGCAACTTCACACAATATTACCTTCTGAAGTTTCATACAAAGTTCAAAAACTTAATCCAATGGATAATATAACTTCCTGGCTAAAACACACACTCCTGGTGAGAAAAAAGTAATCCATGAAAAATCCAAAAATAAACACACCTAAATCAGGATTTCTCATTAGCAGCAAAACATATTACTCAAAATTCTTCTCTCTTGAAAATGCATAAAAAAGTACAAACGAAAGTCTAAAGCATGGAACTCATCAACGTAATTGCTAAAAAATACACTCGGCTGCATAAGTGAATGTAAAGAGGTATAACTCAATGTTGAAAGCTTCAGAGTATACTGCCGTTTAATTGCACTTATTGCATGCGGTAAGTAATTAACAGAAAATACTTCAATACCGCTACTGTTCAAGGGAAACCACAGTCAGTATTTACACAGGATATGTTGAACAGATGTAAATGCATGTAAAATTTGGATTATTGCCCTTTGAGTGCTTGTAATAACACTGCAATGAACACACTGAATATCACTTTTATTACGCCCACAATTTGGTATGGCATATATATATATATGCATTATAATGTTATCTGTTATATGCAGATAAGGATTATTATTAATGAAAATTTATGACATGACATGCATTAAAGAGAATTGCTGAGGGTATTTCGCGCGTGCCGGTGCTTGCCTGACGCCAGTGAGTTTGTTTGAAGATGAAGGTTTTATGGCCTATCTATTGTACTTTATAATAAATAATGCACAGCAAATATGTACATGATGAATTGTTATTATTTGTCCCTTTTCATGGAACCGAAAACCAAGTAAGGTCAGTATGAGATTAACAACTAGTGGTCACACGCTTCCAGAGGAGATCCCTGTTGAGCTGTAGTTCATGAACTGATGAGCATTCATGAACTGTTCACGAACTGTTCATGAACATTCCTGAACCATTCGTGAACAATGCGATGAATGTTCCTCAAAAAGTTTGTGAACTGTTCACGAACCAGAAGTTCATGAATTGTTCATGAAACTATTCCTGAAAAAGTTCACCAACTGTCTGTGGACCTAAAGTTCAAAAATTATTCATGAACTGGTTCTTCAAAAATTTCACCCTTGGTGCATGATTCTAAGTTCACAAATTATAAGTTCAGTAATCAAACAAGTGACTTCATTCAGAACTCCAGTGCAGTATTTGATTTTATTTCAATTATGCTGATGGTTCATGAACCTGAAGTTCATATACTGTTCATGAACTTCAAATTAATGAATTGATCAATCAAGTCTGAAATTCATAAAATTCATAAAACAGGATCCGTTTACTTGTAAAAGCTTCTAGTATTTACAGCTGAAGGCTAATACCAGAGTTACTGATAACATACATATGACCAGGAATGTTACTACATGTATTTTGTATTTTATGTTGTCTGCAATTTGTACAAAATTTTGATTAAACATTGGGGATAGCTAACAGAAGTTTCATCATTATTTGGCAATTTAGAAAATGTCACTGGAAAAGAATAATGGTGTACACTGATACTTGGTTGGTGAATTTATTGATGTCTTTCATTTCATACCAGAATCCTTGAAATATTCATTTACTTGTTTAAGAATGAATCAAGATTTTTTCATGAATGTCAATATACCTATAGAATTCAAGAAAAATTCTTGAAAAAAAAAATGATGAACATTTTATGAGCAGTTTAAGAATATTAAATTCTTAAAACATTCTTGATATGTTCTTTAGAAAAAGTCATCTAAGATTCAATAAAAGTACTAAAAACTCAAAACCTTTTTCTAGTTCAGTACCAGTTCTTGAACCCAATAAGGAGTTTCTGAACTGTTCACTCATTAAACATAAAACTTAGGTTTTCCTTTTACAATAAATGAATAAGTTCATGAACTGTTCATGAATGTTCACGAACATTAAATTTATGTCACATGATCAGTTTCCATTATTTTGTTGCAAGCTGGGAAATTTTTTGCACATGTGATTCAGCAATTTTTTTAGAAGTTTGTGCAGCAAATGAGAAGGAAATATTTATCATACTACAGTAAGGAATGGTTTAAAAGGAACATGAGTATACTGAATATCAAATAAGTAATTATGGTGTTGTCATAAATTGTTCATTTTAAAAATATAAAATCCTTTTAAAATGTCACATGTTTTCACGACCCTGAAACAAAGCTAGTATCTAATCTGAATGTCAATCTTGAGATTAAAGTAAATTAGACCGTCTAGCAACTGAATTTTGGATAAAATTTCACTTGGGAATTTGTTGTTTTTTTCCGCTTTTTTATATTTTGGAATTTAAAGACCTTTTTCAGTATGGTATGAGGGCGTAATAATTTTTAAATGCAAAATGGACACAATCGGATGTCCTTGGGATTTAATTACAGGTTTAAACAGTGCAAAGTGTTCTCAAGTCACTGATCTGAGAAAGCCTGCTTTTCTCAGACAGGCTTTATCAGGCAGTTGCTATAGTCTACTATTGTCAAAATCACTGTTTCTAATTCAACTGGGTTCATCAACATTCCATTTATCTTGTTTCTTTCAGTTCATGAACTCCTGGTTCATGAACTATGGTTCATCAACTTGATGAATAGTTGATGCCGCAAAAAGCCCCATTTGTAGTTGATGAACTGTTCATGAATAGTTCACGAATAGTTCAAGAATTATTCATGAACTGTTCATCAAGTTCGCCAATTTCTGGTTCATCAAATTCATGAACCTATCAATTCATGAACTTTGATGAACACATCCAGTTCATGAATTTGATGAACCAGTCCAGTTCATGAATTTGATGAACCATGCCCAGTTCATGAATTTTTGATGCCGTAAAAAGTCCCATCTGTAGTTCACGAACTTTCATGAACTGTTCATGAACAAAGTTCTGGAATAGTTCAAGGATTATTCATGAACTGTTCATGAATTTCTCAACAGGGATGCATGTCATCTGGGTTAATTTGACAGAAGACAAAGTTTTGGAAGTACTTTGTCTTCCAACATTGAATAAGATTGAGGAAGTTGTAATTTAGATTGTGGAGAACAAGTAATCACTAGTTAAATTGGAATTATTTGAAACTGTGGGAGTAGTTTGTGCCACATCTCCCATTGTACCAGCAAAAGTCGGAGTATAAATTTTGTGTACTACCATTTTAAGTGAGCACTCCTCTTCATTGCTTGGACCATGAAAAAATGTCTTGTAAATCTACACTTAGGCCATCATATTGCACGTTTCATTAGAACCTCTTTAAAACTGTAGAAGTAGTTCTGGCCTCAATTTCACGAAAAAACTTGTGATTGCTTAGCTAAGTCTGTTATTTCAAGTGCTTGTTTTTGCCTTTTATGCATCTTCAATGTTGACTTTTTCATCTATATCAGGCCCATATACAGTCTAACGAATCTTGCCAAGAAACTGCTCAGAGCTGAGCAGTAACACCTCAGCATGAATACAGTTATAATTACTCTACAGGCCCTTTGATCTAACCCTTATGAAAAACCTTCCCTATTGTCAGTGTGTGGTCAGTTTATGTCCAGTGTGTTTCCAGTCAATAATACTCTAAAATCCAGTTACTTGCCAGCCTATTTCCAGAGCTGACAATAAACTGATCCAGTGTGTTGCCACTGAATAACCATCATGTGTCCATGTGCTTGTCAGCTGATTTCCAGACCTGAAAACCAGCTGTAAAATTTAACTTCCAGTCTGCTGTCAGTTCATATACAGTTTGTTGTCAGTGATGTTTGTAATGATGTTTTAACAAAATTTCATTGATTTTTCATATAAAACTATTTGAAGGAGCTAAATTATATAGAGGTATCTGGAAATAAACACTGACAACAATCTGGCAACAAACTGGTATGCAATGTCAATCTGGCAACACACTGGATACACAACTGACAACAAGCGGCTTTTTGGACTTTCCAGTCTGTTGTCCTTGTATTGTCAGTGCACAGCCAGTCAACTGGAAATATTTTTCTGACAACACACTGGCATATTGCCAGTGTGTTGTCATTGTATTGTCAGTGTATAGCAGTCACAACATGCCAGGCTCTCTTACATGGACAAGAGAAACACTTTAGCAAACTTCATTATTTAAAGTTTTAACTAAATTCCTTTATGAAGTACAAAGTTATGAGCACTTATACTTAGTGTTTTTGTTTTGGGTTTTTAACGCCATTTTTCAACAGTATTTCAGTCATATAACAGCGGGTATACATTAGTGTAGCAGATGGACTAGTTTTGTTTGTTTGTTTTGGGTTTAATGCTGTTTTTCAACAGTATTTCAGTCATGTAACAGGGGGCAGTCAACCTAACCAGTGTTCCTGAATTCTGTACCAGTATAAACCTGTTCTCTGTAAGTAACTGCCAACTTCCCCATGAATCAGAAGTGAATGATTAATGATTTCAGACACAATGTCATTTATCAAATAGTCACGGAGAACATAAGCCCCGTCCTAAGATCGAACTCGCGACCCATGATCCGTAGATCGACGCTCTACCTACTGAGCTAAAGATGGACTAGTATCCCAATATATCGTTACTACTCAGTGTTACTAATTTTTTTTATTTCCCCCTTGGAAAATTGTCTTTATTACCATTATATTGTCATAGCATTGTCAGTGTATGGGAAGTTTGTTTCCAGTTTAGTGTCAGTATATATTTTTTTCTATTTATCCTTATTAATGTTTAATACGAATTTTAATGTGACTTAAAACCTTCATTTGCTTGTGACTCAATTTTAATACCAATTAGATTTGCAATATTTCAGTTATGAATAATATAATATTGAAACCAAAAGAAATTTGACAAAGATTATGGTAAATCTGCAAGTTTAATTTTACAGGGTAGCGAAATACATGACTTTTAAAATTTCTGTATCTGTTTAGCAAAAATACTTGTTGTGGACAGAATCTGTGTTACAATGAAACAAGTAACTGTAAAATGATGAAAAAGTACCTTTACAATGTGCCCATCAATGCTGGAAAAACTATTGAAAACTGAAAATAGTTTTGGAGGGAAAAATGCAACACTCGATCATTTTGATAAGGTGTCTTGTAATATTTGTTTTGCTGTGAAAATTGCTAAGATGGGTATATTGCCAGTGTATTGCCATTGTGTAGCCAGTGCATTGTCAGAATCTGCTCTGAGTAAATTTATATCCAATGTACTGTGAGACAGACAGAAAATCCATACAATATTGTCACTTATGTAATTTTTATCTCGATTATTCAAAGAATAGAAGTTATTGGACATTGCACTATGTTTTCTTTTTTTTTTTTTCTTTTTTTGTTTTTTTTTACAAAATTATAGATTGAAACTAATTACACACTTGTTCAATGTCATAACCTGACATGTACTAAGCAGGTCCCATAACTATACTTTTTTCCAAAATTAAGCCCCTTTTTCCACACAGCATTTTTTGCTTAAGTTTTTGTATGCAAGCTGGTATCTCAGTACTCATTCAATTCGATTATAGAAATTATGTTTTTTATTTCCAGTTTCTTGCCATTTTCCTGCCAGATTTCTTCCAGACACTGGAAACAAGCTGACAATATTGTCAGTGTGTTTACATGCTGATTGTTATGAGCCAGTTTACTGTCATATAGTTTGCAGATTATTCCAGAAACTGGAAATAATATGGAAATAGTGTCCATATTATTTTCAGCTAAACTTTTTTTCTTGGAAGTTTGTTCCCATATAGGAGTCAGATTATTTCCAGTTACCTTTTTTTTTTGACAGGCTGTTGCCAGATCATTGACAGTTACCTTGCAGCTTAATGCCAGCTTGTTTCCATATTTCATTTTCGTAAGGGAATATCCCATGACCAGCTAGCTGGCGGTCAGCAGTCTCAGTGATACAGTGGTACTGATAAGAATAACAGGCACGCTCTAGAGCTAAACAGTGATAAAGTAGGCCTATGGGCATAATTTATACATCAGTATAGCAACAAATGAAACACACATTTTATCTCATGGTTCTTTATTTTTGAAGATTTCTTTTGTGCTGGATACATAATAAATGATTTTGGAATTTGAAACTTAAAATCTATATTATCGTTTTAAATTTTATTTAATTCCATTTTTAGCCAATGTTAATTATAGGGAAAAAACAACATTGCTAACAATCAGAAACCCTAAATAATTTTTTGGGTTTTCATAGTATAGTCTCTGTAAAAAAAAATATATATATATTGATATCAAATACATTTGAATAGGCCTAATAATAGGAAGTGTGTACATGTCTTGTAATGTCTTATAATGTCACAAGGAAAATCTTATGTTAGAGTAAAGAAAAAAGGGAAAAAGAATTGGGTCTTCTAGAGTCTTCTGGTCAAAATTAAATCTGTCACACTTATCTCAAACATTTTTATGCTTCTACATTTATAAAAGCGGGTTTTTATGTGCTTAAGAACAAAAAAGAAGAAATAAGTAAAAATAATATAAAAAAATAATTAAGTCAACCAGAAACACATTTATTTCTTTATCAATAGTTTGAAACTTCAAAATCTGTGATCACAATTTCATTTAAAATATTTTAGTTGAATACTTGTTAGCTTTGAAAATGATTTGAAACAGAAGGTTAATTTGAAGGATTCAAAAAAGCATGTATTTTTTTATACAGCAGTATGCAAAACTACCCAAACAAGCTTATGTACACAATGTAAATGTAAATCAATAAGCATGGCATCAAACATGTATACAAATTTGTATGATATAAAAATGCAATATCTTAGTTATATACACAAAACCCTTTTAGGCCATTTCTACAAGGAGGGGCGGGGGGCGGAGGCGTGGGCGGAGGTGGTTTTCCTAATATCATAATATCATGGGCTTTTTGGAGGACACAAATATGAGTCTGGAAGTATGGGTACAAAACTAAAATACGATTTAGTATACCACTGTTTTTAAAGCTGCGTGCTTTCAGAAGTTGGAGGAAAGAATAAATATCATCAAAATGTCTTAAATTGTTTTATTTATGAAGGATTAATCAGTGTAAACTGTTTCTTGTAAAATTTCATTAAAAGTATTGTAGTTTCAAGGTGTTACCCTGCAAAGTATACATTTGTTAGCTATTTTCTAGAAATGCTACCTAGATTTTTCACTTATTTTGTTGATTAATGCTTTTTGTTTTTCATTCTTGTTTTAAAAATGTTGACTTTAAGTAAATGAATATTTTGACAAAGATCTGAGGATGAGCAGCTTTGAAGGCACAGATAAGATTTATAAGCAATTTAGGTTTAGATGCTGAGCATACATGTACATCTCATCAACACTAAAATTTGGGTGGGGTTTGGATGAGGGAGGGCAAACTACACTACCCCAACCCTGGTCGAATGCTCCCGTCTCGTATGTCATAGATCAAAACATAACAATTTTACAGAAAATGAAGTATAAAAATAAGAAATATACTTAAGCAAATACTTCAGTTTGTTATATCATGCTTAAATAGAAATATCATATTTGCGTGACTGAAATAAGTACTGCAGACAAATACTACTAACCATAGTTTAATTTAGCTATTAATACATTTGTATAGAAAAAATCAACATTAAATAACAATAGCTGAAGCAATAGAATGATTTTAAAATAACAGACTTAACTATTAGTAATTACTTAAGTTTTTTCGTGAAATTGGGGCCTGGCCACGAAGTTTTTTGTAAGAGACAGCATGCCAATATGCCCTACCAATGGTATGACCTTACAGGCAGACTGACAACAGACTTGGATTTTACTACTGATTATTCTTGGCCCAAAAATCCCCAATTTATTCCAAACAAAATGAAATCCCAGCTACCTGACATTTTCTCTGGGAAGGAGATTTGGTAATAAATTGCTAACAACAATGTTAATTTGCCAATCTGACAAGCGAATTACAGTGAAAAGTTCCAGCAACTGGTGATAAAATTTATATTTTTCAGAGTTTTTTCCACATCTTGCAGTTGCAGTAGCTGCAGTTTGGGTGTTTCCTTTAAAATCACAATCAACTAATGTTGTTCCTTTTTTCTGTATAAGCCCACTCTTGTGTAGATTTTGAGCATAAATTTAAATATCAATTTCCAAGAATTATACTGCTTCACTATTTCAATAAATTCACCCTATCAATTAAAGAATACTAGACAAGTCTCTTCTGAAACTATTATATTCTCCACCTTCAATCCATGCAGAGAACACTACCAGTTATATATGGAAAAAGAGGTTGTCCAACTTACAATTAAATATACAACTGTTTCCAGTACTCTTTTTTTTGTGCACATTCATTTTTAGAGCAATTGAAACACAAATTCCTCAATCTGAATATGTCAAAGAAAGACAACTCTTGTATACTTTTATACAAGATGGCAATTCAAAATATAGTTGTGCCCCTCTATAAGCATTCTATACCACTCAGGTTTTGTGTCAAAAAGATAAGAACAGAAAAATAAATCATGAAAATGCCAGGAAAAAGACATAAAATAAATATCACCTGGTTATATTACATTATCCAATTTGAAAATACCTCTTTCGCATTAAATAAACAGAATAAAGCTTTGTCTACCACTGTTCTAAGCACCTTTGTAAATACTGCTAATTCTAAATAATATCTCACATTTTTTTATCACGAATATATTTTCATACTGGGCGCCAAATGGCGCTCTAATTATATTCTAACACGACTACGCTTATCGGTTAAATACCTGACCACTTTGAATATTTAACTCTGATTGTAACAATTCATGTCCTCATGTAATTCGGCTGAAAGTTTTTCGTTGCCAAGATTTTTAAAACAGGGTGGGCAATTTCACTTGCAGTTTTCATCAATACGTGAAGTCATGCAAAGTTCACTGCGATTATACACTAGATGAAAATTAAAACATAACAACTTTTTCTAATCTATAATAAATTTGGAGTACTTTATGTATAAAATTAGTATGGTTATAAGGCCGCTGACTTTTATTCGCATGTCCCTCACCTCTGCCCGGGTTGTCCAGAGAGGAAGCTTATAATGCCGCTAGCTAGGGGAGGGAGCTGGTGGTTTATATATTCACTGTAGGAGGGCTGCCCAGGCCTGAAATGATTTCTGAACATTAGGTTATGTACCAATAAAAGAAATTGTTCTTAAAATGTTTCATATAAAATTCAGTTACTTCAGATCCATTTTGATACATTTTCTAGATTTTCACTTTTTCATATACCTATTTCCACAAGACATCCATACATTTGCTTACAAGAAAACGAAAAGAAAAAGGGGTGTAGAATATGCAGTGAAATGCAAGTGCCGTATTTCAGAAAACGGTCTGCAGAATAAACAGACTACTTTCGCTTTCGTGTAAGCATCTCAAAAACATGTTAATAGAAGCATGAGAAGTGTCTTATTTTATGTAAAATACATTCCACAAGTGAAATAATGCCCATTTGAAACCCCGCCCCTGGTTTAAGCGCCAATGCACTAAAATTGCAAAATTAGGATCTATTTATTTCGGATCTTTTTTTACTACACTATGGAAGCATGTTTTTGACCGAATTACTGCTAAATATATATAACCATTATGACTGCAAAAGACAAATGTCTTTTTATCAAGCACTTATCTCCTCTGATTTTGAATTTACCTCTGCATGCAAGCTTCTCAGGTCTCCGTCTGCTCTTTTCAGCTGCAGGCAGGGTGGGCTACATGAACATCAGATTCACACCAGAAAAAAACTCAAAACCAGCTTCTTTTTTCCAATTAAAATATTCCTATCTAAAAAATTAACTTTATTAATCAATTATCAGTTCAAACGAAATACAAGTTTTTACCTTTAATCTTTGCACAGGTGATAGTTTCATAACTGATGCATGTATAACATGTGCTGCTGCTTTTACTGGTAATTACCAAGTTAAATTAAAACAGAATGTACTAATTATAAAACAAATTGAAATGAAATCTTTCAGCAGTGTGGGAAATTAAGAAATAATGAATTCAAGAATAGAATTCCAAGGAAATGAGTCAATTTCTATCTGAGTGCATAATTTTTTTCTCCAAAGAAGCAAAGTTGCAAGGTAGAAGATGTCTTGGGGCCTTAATTCCCATTTAAAACATTCTTTACTACAGGAAAAGGAGCCAGGGCTAACTGTAGCTGCAGGAAATCCCGCATCACCTCCCTCTCCCTCAGCCCTTAATGAAACCCATGATAATGCACTGATATTTTTGTCAATATCTTTCATAACATCAAAAGTACATTTATGAAATTCCTCACACATTTAGAAAAATGCATTATTAATTATTATAATTTAGAGTTGTCACAGGAGTGACGAATTATACCCCCACAATATGGCCTTGTCACAGAACTAAGCCAATGTCAAAGCTGAACTTGCTTGACCTTTGACCTGTGGACCTCAAAATCAATAGAGGTCATCTGCTGGTAATGATCAACCTCCCTATGAAGTTTCATGATCCTCGGCCCAAGCGTTCTCAAGTTATTGTCCGGAAAAGGTTTAAATGACCTTTAGAACCAAAAATAATTACGGGTCATCTGCTGGTCATGACCAACCTCCCTATTAAATTTCATGATACTAGCCCCAAGCATTGTGAAGTTATTGTCCGAAAGCCGTTTAAGTGTTCCAGGTCACTGTGACCCTGACCTGTGACCTGCTGACCTCAAAATCATTAGGGGTCATCTGCTGGTCATAACCAACCTCACTATCAATTTTCATAATCCTAGGCCCAAACGTTCTCAAGTTATCATCCGGAAACTGTTTAACTGTTTTGTGTAATTGTGACCTTGACCTTTGACCTACTAACCTCAAAGTCGAACAGGACCTGTATTTAATCATGTTACATCAGTGTACAAAAATTTAAGATCCTAGACCCAAGCGTTCTCAAGTTATCATCTGGAAACCGTTCAACTGTTCCGAGTCACTGTGACCTTTGACCTACAGACCTCAAAGTCGAATTTGACCTGTATTTCATGATGTTACATCTGTGTACCAAAAATTATGATCCTAAGCCCAAGCGTTCTCAAGTTATCATCCGGAAACCATTTAATTGTTCCGAGTCACTGTGACCTTGACCTTTGACCTACAGACCCCAACGTCGAACTTGACCTGTATTTCATGATGTTACACCTGTGTACCAAAATACATAGGCCCAAGCGTTCTCAAGTTATCATCCAGAAACTGTTTAACTGTTCAGGGTCACTGTGACCTTGATCTTTGACCTATTGACACCAAATTCGAACCTGACCTGTATTTTCTGATGTTACACCAGTGTACCAAAAATTATTCAAATAGGTCAAGCCTTCCATGAGTTATCATCCAGAAACCACAAAAACCAATGGACCGACCGACCGACAGCCAAGCTCACTCCTATATACCCCCCAAACTTCATTTTGTGGGGGTATAATAAAAAATTCAACAAAATCTAGTAATGTAATGACACCATTTTATGAAATGTACAAGGTGTTTCATAATAATTGTCACCATAATTTTATACAGGATACTGTTCATTCATATAGGACAAGGTTAAGTCACAAAGGTGGTTTTGCTGTTCCAAAGGTCAAAGGTTTTAGGTTAAAGTCCTTTTTCTTTTCTGGTATTTCCCTATGGAATAAGTTGCCTGCTAGTACACACGCCATGTACCCGGATAATCCTAACTCTGTTCAGCGACCCTAACTCAGTGCCAACATGGCTGACAGAAAGACGATGTATGTAGTTAATTTCCTTGTCTTTTTTCGTGTTTTTATGTGAGTATGCAATATTAGCGTAAAACTTTTGATAGTCATAATATCCTATATTGATAACATGTTTAGTGTACTAAATATTTCAATCGAAATGTCACTGGAATTCATTAAAACGTACTCAAAAAATTCTTCAAAATGAACATGTTTTATGTTTCTAACTGTTTTAAAGTACTAGAAATTGCAGTAAGACCTTACTTATTAAATGTATTAGTTCCACAAATATCTCTTTGAGAATGTTTAACAGTATCAAAGTTTGAAATTGATTTTTATAGCTTAAAAATTGTATTGATTATGAGGTGGGTTTAAATTTGCGGATAATTCCTAACTGGTATAGGAAACAGTGCTGGATAAATACGAACTTAGAATGGATAAACACCTAACCAAACGAAAACTGCTGTTCGTCTGTGCTTTTTTTATGGACTGCTGATGCTCGAAGTTCTTTGATCTACCCACCCCTGCAGGGATGTGGGATTCCTATGTCCAACTTATCCGACTCGTGATTTTTTGCCGGCGGACAAGTGCATTTTTCATTCTGTGTGTCCGCGGACAAGCATACTTTTTCAGGTATAAAATGAGAAAACATAAAATATCATTTAGATTGTGTGTTGCTTCAAGTGTATGGAGGTGATAAAGATAATGGGTTCTTTGACTAGGTCTCGCGCACACTGTAACTCGGTGACTATGATAAAATATCAGAGAAGATTTAGATACAAGAAGATTTATTTAACGTCGGAAAAGTATAAACATATAACACTAGCTTAAAGTTATTTTCTGACAAACACATGTAAATAAGCTCAACATAAGTAAAACGGCTGTAATAAAATGCAAATACATGTATGTTAAAGCACAATAAAGGAAATAAAGCATCTGGCTCTAAGTAGATAAGAAACAAATCACAAATTATCACATACATGTTACAGCGCATTAAAACAAAATAGCACATATGTACTAGCAAATAAAACGAAAAAGTAATTTACCACATACAGATTTAGCACATTTAAAGCAACATAAAAAAAAATTAGCTGACACTACACAAATATAAGAAGAGTCACATTTTACAACATGCATTTAAAAAAAACAACATAAAAGAAGAAACCATATACATGCTAAAGGGAGCATAAGAACTACTTAAAGTAGCTGAAGAAAAATATTTGCATCATCAGCATATAGCATTCTGTAACTAAAACTAAAAAAAGGAAAACAAGGGTTACACACAGATAACTAAAAAGAACATTTAAAGACATCAGAAACATAAACAACTTATAAAAAGTATTATGACAAGTTTGTAAGTAGAATTCCAACTGCTGAGACAATAAGTCACTGTCAAAGGAAATATTTGACCCAGTAGTCAGCCAAATTAAAATCAAAAGCACACAGAGATCGCAAGTATGACTAAAACAAATCGGAAAGTTTTAAGAGACTTTCTCTGAATTCATCTGGCTTTGCACCATTGCGTGGGCAGTGTTTCGGGCATGACCTCAAAAGATCCCGAACACTGCTTACGCGATTTCAGCCTTTTATAAACGTTAAAAGGCAAATATTTCAACAGCATATATTTTACCACATTTACTGTGATATGCTTTTCTTTTCATTGTCCTTAATAAAGAACTCGATCTCCAGTCTATTTGCTCTTTCATGAAGGTTTAATATTACAAATCAGAGCAAGTAAAATTTGACTATGGACAAGTGAAAAATGTAAGGATACCCACACCCCTGTCCCGTCAGTCCATGCATCACTCACCCACCCCACCCCACCCCACACGCACGCACGCACACACGCACACACTTTTCTTCCCTATTTACCGTCTGAAAAATATCATATTTAATAATTAATCATAAATCTAATCCCATTTAAAAATATAAAAAATATTCCATTAGCACCTCTACAAAAATCTCTTACACTATACGATATACAAGATTTGAAACATACACAATTCTTCTGAAACAGTGTGTGTCCGAGGGGGGGGGGGAAGGGGGAAGAGAGAGAGAGAGAGAGAGAGAGAGAGAGAGAGAGAGAGAGAGAGGGGGGGGGGTTGAGGACTACAGAACTTCGAACATCGGTGGTATTAAATAATTTCTTATGTAAATATAATAATTTTGACTTTTATACTGAGTTGTTTTTAGGGCTTATCCAGATTTTTCCAAACATTGCTTTTTGCGTAATATTAAAATTATGAAAAAATATTTGACTGTAGTGGCATACATATAACATCTTAAAATTAATGACAAAGTTTGAAGACAATACCGCTTATAAAGTAATGTTTACAATAATCAGACCATGTACATGTCAACTCATTCATTTCTATAGAATACTAGTCAGTTAGGTGTTTATCCGTCACACTTCCGTGTAAGTTAGGTTTTTATCCATTCCTCATGTAAACTGAGTTCGGTTTTTATCAAATCAAAGTTAGGTTTTTATCCCTTTTCTCGCTGTCAGTACATTTGAACATGTATTGTGTCAACATGTAGTGGGTTAACAACATAGCGTAAAGGGGCCTATAAAGTAGTATATCTTTGCTTTCAAACAACAAAATAGTCGAGGCATCAAAAGCATAGAAGTATTTTTAAAGATTTTTTGTAAAAGTTTTCATTGAAAAAGTTGCCTTGTTCGTCGTTTTTCCACCTGAATACACAAAGGTTGATGTATTTAACATGATGCATTTTGAAATAGATATACACTTGATCAATGGAGATAGAAATAACAACAGAAACATTCCTTTATACATCGTAATTACACAGAAAACGAAGTTGTATCGGCTTTACATCCGCCATGTTGGTACTGAGTTAGGGTCGCTGAACAGAGTTAAGATTATCCGGGTACATGGCGTGGTACAGCACAGACTGAGAAATTACCTGTTTTTAAAACGTTAGTAAAGAATTATTTACTAGACAGTTTAGCATAATTACTTTAATGTGTTTTAGTAACTATTTAATGTGTTTTAATAACTATTCTTATGGCCTTCGATGTATGAACATTTTAATTTAAGCTCGCATTTTACTTTTTGATATGGTTGTGCAATTTCCATCTAGTCACATAATTCTTTATTTGATATAGCTGTGTAATTTCCATCTAGTCACATACTTCAATTTCCATCTAGTCACATAATTTTGTAAGCTCTGTTATGCCTCTCTATGTCATGCCACCAACACAAAGGACCACAATGGAAATAAGAGTTCTCTCCTTTTTGTGTAATCCTTGGTGACGGCTATTTTTAGTTTCATGTATGCATTATGTTATTATGTTGTAATTACTATACATGTTGTTTTTAATTGTCCATGTATGTGCACTCCTTACCCAAATAAATCTATCTATCTATAATTATATTTGTCAATTTTTAAAAGCCATAAAAATACACATAACTGTCCACAATTTTAACAAAGAAACAAAATTAATGTGGAATGTTGTTTAAATGCAAGCAAATCATAGCAAAATGAAAACAAATTCTTTGTCATTTTCAAATTTGAATTAAAGTCACATTTGATCAATCGGAATTTCTTGTATACCTTCTCTGCATCTTTATAAATCATCTTTATAAATCTGTGTTTCTAAGACTTTCTAAAAATGGATAGACAATGTTAACTGAATGATATCTTTGCAGCAGAAATTTTCATACTTTTTTAACATTAATACATTTGTCTTAATGTCTGTGAAATTTTATAAATCTACTTTAAGTATTATTAAGGATATTGCCAAAATATCAAGGCAGGCATATAAGACGTTTTTGTTAGTGTGTACCAGAGGTGGCGGATACATCATATTCAAGATGATCAAAACCTTTCTGCTTTTCCATATAAAAACAAGAGCTCAATGAACACGAAATGCCCCCTTGATGGTTCATCTGACCTATTGACCTCAAAATCAATAGGGTGTTCTGCTGGTCATGATCAACCTACCTATTAAGTATCATGATCCTAGGCCCAAGCATTCTCGAGTTATCGTCCTGAAACAGTTTAACTGTTCCGGGTCATTGTGACATTGACCTTTGACTGACTGACCTCAAAATCAATAGGGGTCATCTGCTGATCATGATCAACCTCCCTATTAAGTTTTTTAATCCTGGGCCAAAGCGTTCTCAAGTTATCATCGGGAAATGGTTTTAACTGTTCAGGGTAACTGTGATCATGATATTGACCTACTGGCCTCAAAATCAATAAGGGTCATCTGCTGTCATGACCAACTTCCCTATCAACTTTCATGATCCAAGGCTCAAGCGTTCTTGAGTTATCATCCAGAAACCATTTAACTGTTCTAGGTCACTGTGACCTTGACCTACTGACCTCAAAATCAATAGGAATCATCTACTAGTCATTACAAACCTCCCTATCAACTTTCATGATCCTACACCCAAGCATTATTGAGTTATCATCCAGAAACCATTTAACTGTTCTGGGTCACTGTGACCCTGACCCTTGACCTACTGATCTTAAAATCAATAGGGGTCATCTGCTGGTCATGACCAACCTTCCTATGAACTTTCATGATCATAGGCCCAAGTGTTTTTGAGTTCTCATCTGGAAACCGTTTAACTGTTCCAGGTCACTGTGCCCTTGACCTTTGACCTACTGGCCTTAAAATCAATAGGGGTCATCTGCTGGTCATGACCAACCTCCATATCAACTTTCATGACCCTAGGCCAAAGCGTTTTTGAGTTATCATCCGGAAACCGTTTAAATGTTCAGGGTCACTGTGACCTTGACCTTTGACCTACTGGCCTCAAAATCAATAGGGGTCATCTGCTGGTCATGACCAACCTCCCTACCAACTTTCATGATCCTAGGCCTAAGCATTCTTGAGTTATCATCCAGAGACGGATTGGTCTATTGACCGGCAGACCGACCAACATCTGCAAAACAATTTACCCCACCTTCTTCGAAGGCGGGCATAATAAATGTGTTCAAACAAATATGATAAACATTCAGCACAATTTAGAACATGACTCGTAAAATTATGTGAAAATTCAATTTTTCAATTATGCAAGTTCAAAAAGGGAGGTAATTGCATTTTTATTAGTTTCATGTACTTTTTAAATGTTTGGAGGGACAAACCTTTTTACCTTTTTATATTTTTCAAAAAGAAGTACTGATTCAAATTGTACAAACTTAACAGGTTTGCAAAAAATCAAGCATTTTGCTAAATTTACAACAAAACTTTAAAGCTGAAGCATCTGTAGTTCTAGAATTATGTTTAGTTTATAATACATAATTTATTTTAGGTTGATTGTGAAGGAAGTTCTACAACTTATATTAATCGCTCTCAACACCTCATTCCTGATGGAATCCATCGCCACGTGGGTATGAGAGAAGAGGCCAGTTTCCCTTTTAATTATGTTTAAACTTAAATTATGTGGATAAAACATTTTAATATTCTTTATTAACAAAAACAAGAGTGACATCATGGCAAATGAGGGATTAATTATCAGGATACAGAGCTTCAAAGTCTGGTGTATCAATTTCTAAATTTTGCTTAAAATGGAGATATGACAAAATTGTTGTTTTTTTTGGCTGGAATGTCTATCAAATAATGCAAAGAAAATTTTAGGAACAAATCTATAGCAAAGACAAATCAATCTTCACTGCAGCTGCCTACCTCCAAATTTTCTTCTACCCATCTTATACCGTGTTCACACTAGCAGAACGGTTTTATTTTAATCAGGCACTAATTTGCTATAATTGGTATTTGACATTTAAAACCCATCAAAATATAATCTAGTTTGCGTCCACACTAGGCAAAGAAATGTGGTTTAAATATATACATGCCATGTTGGAAGTTAACAAATATCTTGTAATAAGCAAAAAAGGTTACAAAGAATTGAGGCTAACAGAAACAAGAAGGGGTCATCAATATTTAAACTTCTGTGTTCATCTAAGAATTTCTGTTCATTCCTTCTATTGTCCATTTTGAGCATCAGCATACTCCATATCGCAATTTAATGTTTTTGTTTCAACATCAGTCCAATTACTTTTGCCAGCCACAGCATCAATTGTTTGATACAAAAGAGAAACACATAGTATTCTTCACCAAAAGGTAAGATCTTTTGGATTGGGATTGTAAACCAGTTATAAACCACATTTGCGTTCACATTTGTAAATAATGTAGCATTACTTTTAATGTAGTATTAAAACCACCTCCCGAGGTAGTTTTAATGCTACATTACAGAAACCACTTGACCTTTACAAAATTCACGTTTTACACCACATATAGTGTGGACGCAAACGAGTTTAAAAAATAAACCCAAGTTAATGTAGGATTAAAAACGTAGTCTGAACACGGTATTAGAGATATACGTTTTATTTGGATAAGCCCTTGCTATAAATGTCTTCGGAAATTGTTTTCTGCTGTTAGACTCCCAGCTTTCTTGAACTATTTATGCAAAAAACACTTATAAAAACAGTTGTTTAGAAGAAAATTTATGGCAACAAAAAGACACAAAAACACTTTGATGGGTCTATTCATAGATTAAGTGCTATGTAATAATTATAATAGTAAGACAGTAAAGGTCACATGTTTGCTTCTTAAACAGATAATATGATAATAAAATGTGTTATTTTTAAAACTCTCTAAATATTTATGGATCTTTCCAAACTCAGTTATTCACTGGCAACTTTAATCCTATTATTTCTGAATATATTATTTACTGAAGACTCAGAATTTGTCTACTTATTGTTTTGTCAATTATGGCCCCTTCTATTTAAATATTAAATCTTTTTTATTTCAAGCTGAAATTTTAATACCTGAATCAGCCTTAATATTTAAGGCATCAATTAATATTGTAGACTCAAAACTTCAAAACTGGAGTATAAAAATTAATTTCTTTTTGTAAGAAGAATCAAAGAGATGAACTGCAGACATTCTGGAATTCGAAAGAGAGAGTGCACTGTTCCAGGAAACATGCCATTCTGAATTTCACCTGAGATAAACCTTCAGATATAAATATCCTAAACAATTATTCACCTTTTATTTTAAACACTCTCTGTTATTTTCTTTTTGCAATATCCCTTACGAAAATGAAATATGGAAACAAGCTGGCATTAAGCTGCAAGGTAACTGTCAATGATCTGGCAACAGCCTGTCAAAAAAAAAAGGTAACTGGAAATAATCTGACTCCTATATGGGAACAAACTTCCAAGAAAAAAAGTTTAGCTGAAAATAATATGGACACTATTTCCATATTATTTCCAGTTTCTGGGAATAATCTGCAAACTATATGACAGTAAACTGGCTCATAACAATCAGCATGTAAACACACTGACAATATTGTCAGCTTGTTTCCAGTGTCTGGAAGAAATCTGGCAGGAAAATGGCAAGAAACTGGAAATAAAAAACATAATTTCTATAATCGAATTGAATGAGTACTGAGATACCAGCTTGCATACAAAAACTTAAGCAAAAATGCTGTGTGGAAAAGGGGCTTAATTTTGGAAAAAAGTATAGTTATGGGACTGCTTAGTACATGTCAGGTTATGACATTGAACAAGTGTGTAATTAGTTTCAATCTATAATTTTGTAAAAAAAAAAACAAAAGAAAAAAAAAAAAAAAAACATAGTGCAATGTCCAATAATTCTATTCTTTGAATAATCGAGATAAAAATTACATAAGTGACAATATTGTATGGATTTTCTGTCTGTCTCACAGTACATTGGATATAAATTTACTCAGAGCAGATTCTGACAATGCAACTGGCTACACAATGGCAATACACTGGCAATATACCCTCATTAGCAATTTTCACAGCAAAACAAATATTACAAGACACCTTATCAAAATGACCGAGTGTTGCATTTTTCCCTCCAAAACTATTTTCAGTTTTCAATAGTTTTCCAGCATTGATGGGCACATTGTAAAGGTTACTTTTTCATCATTTTACAGTTACTTGTTTTCATTGTAACACAGATTCTGTCCACAACAAGTATTTTTGCTAAACAGATACAGAAATTTTAAAAGTCATGTATTTTCGCTACCCTGTAAAATTAAACTTGCAGATTTACCATAATCTTTGTCAAATTTCTTTTGGTTTCAATATTATATTATTCATAACTGAAATATTGCAAATCTTAATTGGTATTAAAATTGAGTCACAAGCAAATGAAGGTTTTAAGTCACATTAAAATTCGTATTAAACATTAATAAGGATAAATAGAAAAAAATATATACTGACACTAAACTGGAAACAAACTTCCCATACACTGACAATGCTATGACAATATAATGGTAATAAAGACAATTTTCCAAGGGGGAAATAAAAAAAATTAGTAACACTGAGTAGTAAGCGATATATTGGGATACTAGTCCATCTTTAGCTCAGTAGGTAGAGCGTCGATCTACGGATCATGGGGTCGCGAGTTCGATCTTAGGACGGGGCTTATGTTCTCCGTGACTATTTGATAAATGACATTGTGTCTGAAATCATTAATCATTCACTTCTGATTCATGTGGGGAAGTTGGCAGTTACTTACAGAGAACAGGTTTATACTGGTACAGAATTCAGGAACACTGGTTAGGTTGACTGCCCCCTGTTACATGACTGAAATACTGTTGAAAAACAGCATTAAACCCAAAACAAACAAACAAAACTAGTCCATCTGCTACACTAATGTATACCCGCTGTTATATGACTGAAATACTGTTGAAAAATGGCGTTAAAACCCAAAACAAAAAACACTAATGTATAAGTGCTCATAACTTTGTACTTCATAAAGGAATTTAGTTAAAACTTTAAATAATGAAGTTTGCTAAAGTGTTTCTCTTGTCCATGTAAGAGAGCCTGGCATGTTGTGACTGACTATACACTGACAATACAATGACAACACACTGGCAATATGCCAGTGTGTTGTCAGAAAAATATTTCAAGTTGACTGGCTGTGCACTGACAATACAAGGACAACAGACTGGAAAGTCCAAAAAGCCGCTTGTTGTCAGTTGTGTATCCAGTGTGTTGCCAGATTGACATTGCATACCAGTTTGTTGCCAGATTGTTGTCAGTGTTTATTTCCAGATACCTCTATATAATTTAGCTCCTTCAAATAGTTTTATATGAAAATCAATGAAATTTTGTTAAAACATCATTACAACATCACTGACAACAAACTGTATATAACTGACAGCAGACTGGAGTTAAATTTTACAGCTGGTTTTCAGGTCTGGAAATCAGCTGACAAGCACATGGACACATGATGGTTATTCAGTGGCAACACACTGGATCAGTTTATTGTCAGCTCTGGAAATAGGCTGGCAAGTAACTGGATTTTAGAGTATTATTGACTGGAAACACACTGGACATAAACTGACCACACACTGACAATAGGGAAGGTTTTTCATAAGGGATAAACATCCAAAATGCCATAGCTGCCAAAGGAATGGATAAAGTGGTTCACTGAAAATGTCTGGTATATTGCATCGTAGAAGCCAAACTGGTGCAGGAAAACAGGAACACTGATTACTCATAATTTAGTGGTCCGATGCCATTAAATGCCACTTCTTACAGAAAACAAATTTTACAGAAACACCTCTTGAAATAGATTTTCTAGAACAGATTAAAACTGAAAAAAAAAACTTGCAGCTAAGTATAAAAAATTCTTCCTTCTAGACATTCAGTGCAGCAGTTGCTGCTAAAATTGTATGATAAATTTATCAAATACTTCTGACTCAAAGGATGCAAATTTTAAGGATCAACGCTTCAAACTTCAAAAATAGATAGTCAAGTGCATTAGTAATGTTAATGTCATACACATACCTTCATGTACATGTGTAATTACCCCTGCAAGTTGAAGGACTTGGATCTTAAAAAATATCACAGCAACTGATGTTCTTACTGCAGTCTAGATGTAACAGCACAAATGAGTGTGATGGATCGTGTAATTACGGCAACCAAAGGGAAACAATTTGATCTAGTTCCAGTAATTTGTTTTTCAGATTTTGAGTTTTTGCTCATTTTTACCTGTGATGTGAGGAAATTACCCCAAAAGGGCAATAAGTTTTTACTTCTTGCGGGGACTCTCACCAACAAATATCCAGATGAAAGCTTGCCACACATGTATTATAAAGTACGGAAGCCCTGAAGGGACACTTGACCACTTGGCTATCATAATTCCAGGTTCCCTACTTCTAATTCTGAATACTTACTTCCTGATATCCGACTGATTTTCTACTTCCAAACTTCTTCCTTCCAACTTATTCATATCTATTTTCTCACTTTTTGACTTCCGACTTCCAGCTTCCACACTCTTTACTTCTTAGTATAGAAGTGGGAAGTTGGAAAGTTGGAAGTCAGAAGTTTTGAAGTTTGAAGCCAGAAGTTAGAAGTCAGAAGTGCAGAAGTTGGAAATCAAAAGCTGTAAGTTGGAATAGAAATGAAAATTTAGAAAGGCAGATGTTAAAAGTCAGAAATCAGAAAGTTGTAACTTAGATGTTGAAGTTGGAAGTAAACAATGTGGAAATTGCACGTCAGAAATCAGAAAGTTAGAGATTATAGGTGGGGAAGTTGGAAGTCATAAGCCAGAAGGTAAAAAGTAAGAAGTGTGGAAACTGTTAGTACGAAGTTCGCAAGTTATGCATTAAAAGTGTAGAAATTGAAAGTCAACAGCAAGAAGCAATGTAGTTAGAAATTGGAAGTGACAAAGTTAGAAGTAAGAAGTTGGCAAGGTGGAAGTCGGAAGTCAGAAGTCAGGCAGTTATAAGCCAGAAGTGCGAAAGTCCGAAGTTGTAAGTAAGAAGTCGAGAACTTGCAAGAGAAAAGTTCAGAAGTTCAAAGTAGGAAAATACGGAAGTAGAATATCCCTCTAAGGTTTCCATAATAAGAGTAAATGCAAGCTCGTAGTTTGTTTTAAGTTACTTGGTATATTTTGTTAATAATAGTGTACGAATCGTTTTTTTAATTGTGACTCATTAAACTTGTGTATGTCATTATTGACAAAGAAGATCTATACTATGCTGTGTTAGTATTTATTATACGGACACCGAGTTACTTTCCCTTATCTTTACAATAGAGACTGCCAGTACGTATAAATTAAGCTGAATGATTGCACTTAAAATTGGTAAGTCACACTTGATGGAGCAACTGACTTCAAAAACTGTTGTCGTAATAAGCTGGCCAACTCTGTGCCCTTAGAATAATCTCTGACGTTAAAATTATTCTTTCTTACTGAGGCGACTCTCTAGCTGAACGCGCTCCACGGATTACATTATACTAAACCCGAAGATGGAAAAATGGCGTTGTTGAAACATGCCAATCATCTTATTTGTCGCAAACGTAAACATATTTCGTTACAGATGCATGATCAATATGTGAAAACAAACCCCATTACGACCCTCTCATTGTGCGCAACAAATTCACAAATGTCGCCCTCACGAGATTTAGGACATATACAATGTACTATTAAATTACAGCTATGAATACTTGATCAATGACCAAGAAGTGTGTTGTGTAAGAGGTCGTAGACTCATAGCGCATTAAATCACTGCATTAGGAAGTTAAATAGAAAAAATAGAGCGAATACCGAGTATGTCAGTAAATCAGAATGGTCTTGTCATTGCGTCCAATCCTGGGGTTCCACACACTGATGACCAATATTTAAAACAGACATTGCAACCAAAAATTTACAAGCTGATCATTATATATTTATATAGATGTGCCTTAGAAGGAATATTGCTATGCCTTAACTAGTCTTGTAACATGTAAAATTGGTTATGGTAACCGTTTTTCTATTATAAGCGGAACTTTGTCATAATTGAACATTGACTGAACTCAGAACAAAAGGAACCGGGTATTAAACATCAGGTAAATCATTTCGATCAGGTTTGTGCTTTCATTTAAATGAAAAAAAGTGGAAATCCACAGGTTGTTCAACACGACAAAATATTAAAATATTACAGACTCGGATTGATATTGAACTTGGTAATGGAAAGCAGTGAAAAAAAATGCTACCGTCCTTGCCCCAAAGTCGAGGGTTACAAGTACAAATATAGGATTTAGAGACATCCGCAGATGTGTCACACAAATAATGTCTTACATCACGTGAACACCGGTATAATATTAGGTTAAAATCTCGCCCAGATTGTTGATATCTAGGATTATTTCAAATGCTCCTCGGGTTAGGGCATTTCATATGTTTATAGTGTGTCAATTGACCAGTTTTATAAATGTTTTAAATCAAAATTCGAAATGAATTTTGTTGTTGACATAGAAAATTAGTTCGCGTGTGGCTTTATATATTTCTACAAATTAAAAACACATAAAGCTGCATTTTAAAATAGGAAATGTTTTCTGTTTGGGCCTTTTTTAACCTTAAGTCAGCTGGCAGCAAGTGATTCTGCCTTTTTGACCAGTGTGGACCAAGATTCACCAGCACATTCGTGCAGTCTGATCTTGGACTAAACTAAAATTTTAGTGAACACCCATTCGAACAATAAATGGTCTTGCCAAAATTGAAAGATGGACCAGTCCATTTTAGATATTTAGAAGGCTTAAGGTTAAACAGAAGTCAACCAGAAAGGAATTCTTGACACTTCCTGTACTGTCAAACCTGTCAACTTTTCAGATTATATTTACTTCACAACAGCGGGTGTTTAGTGCTGTGTGGCGGCCGTAAAAAGTCGCTCGACTTCATCTCAGTGTTGTTATATTTTCTGGTCCTTCGGGATCATTGATTTCAACTCATTTAGATTTGAAGATTGAATACTGCTTAAGCCGGTGCTAGGGGGCGTGGGCAGTGTTGCATTTTCCATTACTGCTCATGAACATAATCAATCAAACCGAGTCTGCAATTTTCTGTTTGCCTTGTTTTTGGTGCTTCCGAGGGATCTCCTTTCCAGATTTATTCACAATGTTGATTTTAATGAAACTTTTCATAGCTGTAAATTTTCCTATTTTCAATCATATGGCCAAATAAAATGTGTAGGTACTTGTGCGTTATTTCACAATTTGCCAAATATCAATGCTTCATTTATGTACTTGTTGATTATTTTAAATGAAAACATATTTTCTGTCAAAATAAATCTGATGAAAGCCAGTGCAGCAGACTGTTTAACACTTAATACACTTGATATAAAAGCTTCCCTGTAAGAGATGCTACTCGTATTTATAATCGCTTCGAGGCATTATTCTAGGTTTTCAGCAGAAATGACGTTATACTGTCACTTCCGGTTGATCAATGGTTCAGAATTACCTTAAAGTCTATTATTGTGAATATATAGGAAATTTCTTTGCAAGCATAGACACAATCCAGCCAAACGTTGCATGGCGTGATATCACCATTTTTGAAATGGATATATTCTCTGAGTAAATTTAAAATAGAAATCTAGCAACATGTCTAAAACTCATTGAAATATTCTAAGAAAAACAGAATAATAAGCTTTTTCTTTACACAACAAAACCATATCAAATATTAACCAGAGAGTCAATAATGTATACAAGTTGATGCTAATGTAGTCAATGCTGTGTCTTTTGTAATGCTAAAAAGTTAGATTTTGTGAGTATTATACTTTTTATCGCGATAAGCAAGCAGAAAGTCTGTTTTAGATTTATATCATTTTGAAAATTTGAAAGGAACTATTGGTTGTCAGATGGTGTGATAATGTTTTAAATTGCTGTATGGATATTTCGGAGCAACCAGCTTACATTTTTGTAACAATAAGGAAATACCTTTTTATCACGTTTCACGTTGTGATAGTGGTTATTTTTCTCACCAATTTAGCATAGAATAGTGAGCAAAAAAAAACCTCAATCTGAGACGTTTCTATAATAATGAATACAATCAACATTCTGCAAAATACTTACATACAATTTCTATATCTAAAACTCCAAAATAAACGGAGTGGTAAATAGTAATACTACCGGAATTCACATAATTGTCATCTATAAAAAGAGAACACTCTTTCATTCTCTTTCTGATGTTTTTTATGCAAGAGTAGGATAATACACTTTTGATCTACTAGTATGTATTAACAGCTACAGATTCCCATGTGATATAAGGAGACATCGCCGTCAACAAAACTCTCTAGAACTACTGCAGATGTTAATATACCTATATATTCAAGCCATTGCTTTCTTATATCCATGATCTCGTTATATTAATAAAATCAAAATATCAAAATTATCCCACATTTGCCAACAGTTTAGAGGTTTCGGCTTTGCAGTTAATTAATGATGAGATAATTTTAAACCATATCAAGTATTTTATTCTTTAAAATACATTTAACATCAGTATTCAGAATGCGTTGTTATATATAACATACCTCTTAGTAAATAACAGCGTACAAGCAATGGGACTGAGTTGTCTCAGGGAAGATAACTAAAACGATATTCAGGCAAGATTCAAATTGAGTTAAACCCAATTAATCATGTTCCTCTTATTGTTTCTTTGACCGCAGAACGAACGAATTACCATTGATAAGTAGACTATGGACTTAATAGGAAAATAAATGACCTATTATTCGTCTTTGAAAAGATAAGCTAGGGACGTCGATGTATTAATATACAAGCGAAAAATGGCCAATTCTAAAGCAAGGGCTGTGCTGCAAGTTGTTATTTCATTCATATATACCGGTAAGTCTTTATTTGATTACATTATTGAAAATTAGTAATTATGATTTTACATACAGAATACCTGAAGCCTAAGTAAGAAAACACTAATCTTGTTTTGCTTACATTCTGCAAATGTGGGAGCAGTCGAACTTCGTTTGCTCGAACTCGATGGGACCAACAAAATGTATTTGACTTATCGGTAGTTCGAACCATCAATCAGGATAAACTATATACTAGTGATTTTGCTTGGACCTGACGGAAGAGTTGTTTTCAAATAATCCGAGTTCGAGTGAGCGATGTTCGACTGTATATGATATTTAAGCAAAATCTAGAATCTTCTAAATATGCTGGAATCAAAGCCGGAATATTATGACGTCAGCGCGTAGCAATGACGTAATGACGCAAATGCCGACTGTGCTGCTGTTACATCGCCAAAGAAAACGTCATAAAAACGTTGTGTAAATACTAAGTTTAATTACAAATGCTAAAATATGTTGATTAAATAAACAGTTTAAACAAGATTTGAAAGGTATTATCTTATATTTCCAGTAACTTATGGCAAATTTTGGACGTTAATGCATCCTTACCATTTATTTTATCGTCTGCAGGACTAGTCATAGGAACAGATTGCAAAGATGGCTGGACGGCATATCACAATTCATGTTACTTATTTGCACGAAACCACGCGTCGACTTTCACCGAGGCCGAGGTAAAAGAAATTAAAACATGATGTCGATTATTTTCTCATATATTATTCCTTTTAATCTCAACATTTCTGTATGATGACGGTCAAAAGCTTTACCACATTTTAGGAAATTGAAAGGAAAATAGAAATGATCCATAAAACATATATACTTTTAGCTTATTATTTTTTTCTTTGGATACTCATGACCTACTCCGTCAAACCGAGTCTACTATTCTTTTGCTTTGTTTAGTTCTAGGCTTCCAAATGATCTTCGTTTTTATTTTATTACAAATTGTAAAAATAAACATGAGGCTACATTCGTACAAGTACGTAATAAAATGCACTACTCAAAAAAAGTCCTAATTTCGTAGCACTAAAGGGAATGTAAATGTCTCAAGAAAACAAACGATAAACAAACTACTAAGTTGTTGTGAAACCTAAAAGAAAAAATAAACTATACAAATTTATTAAAAGTCCAAAATACTTTCCGATTAGTTTATAAGTATCAAAAGAAATGTTGTCGTGGTAGAATCATAACACACATTATAATACTATCCAAACAAACATGATATATCTGCCAGCCAATATAAGTACAATACAGTTTTAATACCGGACCGGTAGCTTGCGTAATATTTGTTAAATCTTTAATCCCTTCAGTACAGTAAACACTTTCAACATAATTATTTTAAGCATTACTGTGGGCAACACGGGGGTCATCTCGTTTCCATGGAGACGAAAGCTGAAAATATGTTCATTAGAGACTATCTACACGGCCTAAAAGGTAATTGTCTTAAAAAATATAACGAATGTCATTAAGTTTATGAAGTATTGTTGAGGATTTGATGGATACTTGAGGTGCTGAAATATGAGCATCACCAAATCATAGAAAGAAAGAGTTGCTTTACATGAAAATTGCATAGCTTATATTTTGAATATTTCTTTACAAATGGAATTTTGTTTTGAAGGGGACTACTTTTGAGAATATTTGAAGTTCGGACAGAACGGGGAATACGTTTAAACATGTATTGGACAGAGATTGCTGGAAAGGATGTTGTTTGTTTACCAACAGTTGTAAGACGTTCAATTTTCGGTTCATAATATCTTCTTTTTAATGGAATAGTCCTGTCTGTATCATAAAAGCCATTATGTTCATTTGTTAATGCCAAACTGTAAAATATTTCATATTACGGATAAATAGAGAAAAAAAATCACAGTCCTGAAATAGAATAAAATGCAAGATTTTCGTTGATTTACTTGTTGTTTTATTTTTCCGCCATAATGCATATTTGAAAGATTTCCATTTACAAGTAAATCTAAGGGAAACAACTATTGTAAGCAAATGTGCATAATGACTTTAATGAAACGGACATGAAAGGGAAAAGTATACACCGTAAAATTAAGTTCTTACAATGTTATGTAAAGTAATGAATAGCATCTTTACCTACTTTCTAGTTAATCAGTACATATTTCCCGTTGTGTCCCGTACAATCTCGTATTTAGAATATTCATAGTAAGTTGTCCCCTTTGGAAAAACAATTTCATTTGTAAAGAAATAAAACTAAACAATTTTCAAAATTCATGAAAAACGATGTTTAACCTAGTTATTCGCAATGTTAGCACTCGAACATTGTCACAAATGCATCAGAACGAAAATGTGCAATATTTATTTTTGAAATGGTGAAATTTTGAAGGCGCTACACTGTCCACAAGTGTGGCCCTTAATGTGGTTCTTTTTCGGGAATTCAAGCATCTATCAGTTAATCGAAAATCGGTTTTTAGAATAATATACCTATTACATAAGTTGTTTGATTTTTATGTAAAACAACTCTTTCTTTCTCTGATTTGGTGATGTTCAAATTTCAAATCGTCAAATATCCATCGAAGTTTTTCAAATATATTTGCCAGTATGTCTATAGACATTTCATGATACCTTTTTAACACATGAACGTGAACAAGTGTGTTACGATTTATTAGTACTCTCATCAATAGAGTTAATCATTGTTACGAATATATGTACATTTAAGGTCCTAATCTTGAAAATAAGACATTTTGAGTATGGTAATCCGCTCGGTGCTTTAATATGAATATGGGCTCATACAAAACATTATACTGGGCAGTTTCTGACAGTTATTTATAAATTTTACTTTGGATCAAGAATTATTTTGCAGATATTTTAAAATATTTTCCACATCTTAATCTTACTTTTGACCACTACATAAACCAAGAACTATATGATAAAGAAATATGTCCAATAGTGAACTGCGGTAACTTAGGCAATCAATATATTTGACGGCTATATGCAAAAGTATTCTCCGTTTAAACAGTTTTTAAATTAAAGTTAATTGTTAATACGGCCTTCTTCTATTCACAGAAAATCCAATTTCACAGTTCTAGGCCAAACCTTAAGCCGCATGGCAAAATGACCTACAGATTTCACCCCATTACGGGTCGTTAACCGATAACAGGCAGTCACTTTATAGTTCGTCGACGAAATGGCATATACTAAGACCTGGAGTGGAGCAGTTGTGAAGAGGTTTGGAGTGGAGTAGAGTCTTTGACTGGAGTCTTTGAGTGGACTTTTAGAGTTGTGTATTGGAGTACAAAACAAATGACTTTTATATTTAAGATATAACTTTGAAAGAAATACTGAAAGCCTTTACTGAATTACACGGTACAGGTTGAATGATTTCAACAGATACATGTGTCAGTCTAAAGAAATGAACACATTTGCTAGTTTGCTAACCGCATACAACAATGAAGGGTGGTAGAGTGTTGTCTGAGTGTCTTACTGGCCAGGCTAATATTTAGTGTACATCCTAATAAGACTTAAATAGAATTAAGATGAAGGCAAATCTTATATGTTAGTAATTTACTTGACTTTATCATCCCTCTGTAAAGGGAATATTGCAAAAAAGATATTTGGTATTTAGAGTAGTATTCTTTGCAATACGTTTTCATTTACCTTTAATCCCGTGTACATGGTTTTGCTGCTTATTCATCCATACAGTATTATTTCTTTAATTTAATGCTATGTTTTCCTAAAATATATCAATACATATTGATTCTTTTTAATCCGTCCTGACCATTATAGCTGTACATTTAAAAATTCAGTAACTTTCATCCTAAATAACCTCTCCAAAACACAACATCAGAACTTACGTCCATCACACCACTCCACTCCACTCAGTTTCAGTTCGCCACTCCATCTCTCCACTCTAGGTCTTAGTATATCCCAAAGAAAAGCACAAGTTATTTTAACTTTTGTCGGAAGACGTTTTCAGTCTTGACGTTACTGAGACATTAATTTTTGTATTGCTGCCTCTTACAATATAGATCATAGATCAGCTACTGACCATATGAACTCATCTAATAAATTTAAGGAACGTAGACTTACGCGTTTTGCAGTCACTAAATGGTTTATAGTTCTGAGGTCGCTGAGAACTTCACTTTGTCCCACTTGTACGACTGGCGTGTAAACAACAGATCACAGATAGTAAAATATCCCAATGATCTTTGACTGCCATAAGCTAAACCATTACTGAACAATAAGATCTTATGACGTTTGAGTACTGCCTGCCAGTTCTTTTTCTGGATATTTAACTAAAAACAGTACAATCAGCTCTTTGTTAGAAATATTCTGTGCAGATAAAGCTGTGTATGAGATTTTGTCTCCCCTCCTACAACGCACACGCGCACGCACACACGCGCACGCGCACGCACGCACTCACGCACGCACGTACACGTACACACGAACGCACGCACGCACGCACACACACACACACACACACACACACACACGCATTCATGTGGTTAAATTGTTTTGATATATGTGCAAAGCTTAGAATAGCATATGTAAAAATTGTCAGACTTTTCAAAAAGTGTCGGTAACTATGGTAACAACTTATTTTATACGTTGTCCATAAAATCGTATAAACTGATATAAGAACAATCCAAAAAGGATCAGACTCTATGTAATTGGTATTTTGTTTCCTTGAATAAATCTAGAAAAATTATGTATGGAAATAAAAATGACAAACAGTTGTGCTTTAATGTGCTTGACCAACTTTAAACATGATTTTTAATTTGATTTTTAGATTGTACAATCTATTAATCAGGGTTTAGAGGTCATAAGAAGTTATATATATATAATGTAATAAACGCAGTCACATTCTGTTATAAAGTAAAACGATTTTATTTTTCAAGACGAAGATCGTTGGATAGGCTTAACAGATGAGATGATAGAAGGAGCTTGGGTATGGTATTCATCAAATACAGATGCAACATACACAGGTTAGAGACATTCTTTACTCTAGTCAAGCCTTAACAATTTGTTTAAATGTTCTAACCATAAATAATAGTACGACAATACCACAGAAATTAATTTGATAACAAGATTTAACAACTGTTGGTCACATTTGCTCAGTGGCAAGCATTCTTTGTGCGAATGTCGATAACGAGACTCGTATTAACTGGTCTTGTTTAATAAACACTTAGAATAACAACGCAGTTGTAACATAAATTGTATATTTCTTGAACTACTTCCAGTTGTGGCTGGTAGAGTACTTTGAAATCAGGTACTGGTACTGATGATAAACCCGGACAGATGATAAAGTCGACCACCTTGGAAATATTCGATTGCAATCAGTTATTTATAAAATTGAACACACCGTCTAATAGTTTCCACTTCCAACACCAACTGGTGTAAACAAAATTGGTAAATAGTCTGTATAAATAAATGACTTACATAAATTTGTATAAAAAATATTTATCCAAAATTACTGGGGAAGAGGGTGTTTTTTTGCGCATGCTCACTGTCGAAACATGAAGGTCTGACATTTGTTAACTTTTCATTACTTGATCAGGAATGACTGTTGCAGCTTTTTGGGGAAAGTTTCAATATAATAATACCAAGAAAATTCTGTAAATGACAAAGTGTTCGAATTTATCATCAGTCAACGTTCATACAGTCCCCTTTTTACATACCCCTTTCAGGCCCTCACTTCGTGTGAGTTTGCTTACTAAATATAAAGTTGAATTATGTAAAGTTTTCAGCAAAGGTTAAGCTTTATTTTGATACCAACCATTGATTTCAATTTGCAGAAATAAAAATGTTACAGGTAAAAAACCTCATTTTCTGTTCGGGTTTATCATCAGTACCAGTATATCAAAATTGAATAAAACCTGATTATTCACCAGTATTATGAACACTACTTCAGTAAAGCTGTAAAAATGTTACTTGTGAAAAAATGAAATATGGTTACCGGGAGGTTGAACCACTATATGCAGCCCGTCTGGGCGTACCAGATGTTTAAAGCACTGGTATTGGCAATAGGGGTAAAACGACCTCAGGGGTGGGGGGTGCGGTCATGGCTGTTTGTTACAATAAGGCTGTAAATATTATCATTGTTCATTTATGATATTGTTGTTATTTTTTATTATTATGTACAACGCCATTGAAAATATCATTTATAAAAAAGGCGTTTAATCAAATTGTTCAGTTTCAGTTTTGTGATTGCATATGTCACGTTTTGTTATTTTCCTACATATCTGCGATGTGTCATGTTTAATTGTAAAGCGCCTTTGAACGTATATTACATATGAAAAGGGCGCTCAACAAATCTGGTATAATAATAATAATAATAATTAGCGGTTCTATATCTTGTTTCGATCAGAAAGAATATAACCAGATATAAATGAATTTTGTAATTTTGTAGAAAAATTGATTATTGACGCCAGCGTTTAATTTTAGACTGGTTTCCGGGTCAACCAAATTCGCACGGAGGAAATGAAGACTGTGTCATACTCGGGTACCATAATGACTACAAATGGGTTGATGCACCCTGTACCAGTTCGTATGAACCGATATGCGAGATTGTGTAATTATTCTTCTTTACTTTTCCTCGGAAACATTTTAATTCATTATGGACTGAATAACATGACCTCGTAATTACCTCAGAATGAAGAATAACAGAACACAGAAATATTTCAATATGACGTGACGTATAGGAACGATCACCTTATGGAGTGCATGTTTAACATTTTGATCTCATTCATTTACAACAAGATTTGTTGGCAGGTTTCACATACACTAAAACGCATTCATTTAAAATTTTGTATCATATAAACGATATTTATTTTTGATTATTTTATCTGTAAACACAACAGATATTTAAGAGATGCATTTACTTAACAATTACCCACATATCTCCGTATTTTTGATTTTCTTGAATCAAAGAATTATGTAGTATTCCATTTGTTGCCACAAGGACAATAGTTTGCTAAATCATTACTTTCATGAAGCTGATTTGTTTTGTTTGTTTTAGGTTAAGCGCATTTTCAGTTATTCAACGGCGTGCAGTTAACTTAACCAGTGTTCCCAGATTCTTTACTAGTACTATCCTGTTCTCCGCAAGGAACTGCCAACCAGACGTGGAGGATGAAATGACTTCTGATACAATGACGGAAAACATACGCCTCGCCCGGGGATCGAACTCATGACCTCGCTATCTGTAGATCTGCGCTCTCTGTATTGAGCTAAGTGGGGGCGGGCTTCCCTGAAGCTGATATAAGTCTACCACACCTTGCGGTCAACATTATTTCGTTGCGAAACTATAAGAGTTATATATAGGAAATGTGGAATTCTTTATATAGGGTTTAATAGTCTTGTTTTATCCTTATATATCAGACTTCATTTGTATTTATAAGAGTACAGAAGCCTTATACAGTGGATTGCGCTGGTAATTTGTACTATTTGAGTTTTTGTTTTCTTTTTTAGATCTGGTGAAGTGGATATAGTTGGATAAAATGAAAAAGTCGGTTTAAGCGTTGGACGTTATATAGAAAAATAAATGAATGCTGTTTACCAGAAGCAGCAGTTGTTTTACATTCCGTCTTGTGGGAATATAACCCAAACATACGGATAATAACCAAATATCATTTTTTTTTGAAAATCATATACATATAATGATGTGAATATAAAACAGACTCGTATTTTTGTATTTCTTGTTTTGTAAGGTTGTTGAGTATTCTTTTGTTAAATATTTGAATCGTATTTTGATGGTGATCGATATATATTTTATCGAAGTACGATATACGCATAACTGAAAATATGAAACTATGTTGAGCGGGAACATATGAACAAACTCCAACACAGTGTTACGTCCCCTTATTGATACAGTAGACACAGCCACCACGTATAGTCAGTCCCTTTATATGTTTCCTTTTTATTTTTGAATTTTATAGTGCAAAGTTCCTCAATAGTTAAATATTACATATTTTGCTTGTAATAAGAGTAAAAATGAAATTCTTAATTGACTAATTTTCTAAGTATTTTGACGTGCACTCTTTAAAATGTAAACAATAGGCCCATATGAAAATAGCTTGAATCCAGGCAAAGAACACAGTAAATCATACAGGTCGTGACGTAAACATATTGCTGAAAGGACATGGCAAGAGAGTGACGTAGCAGGAGTGCCTAAGCGTGTAGTTATTTTAGAAACTCCATTATTAAAGATGAAAGAAAACCAAACTGGCATTTTTTCAACGACTGATCGGGCAGACAAAATATGACGAATATTTTGGTAACATTCATGCAGCACAATGTTCATATTTTACATTACTTAGCGCTGGGACTAGGCGGCATAGGGGCTGATGCATGGTATTTATATCACCTCTTAAGAGCAGACTACATCAAACATAGTCTGCTATTAATTTGTTTGGTTGCATTCCTTACTTCCAACGGATTCCTATAGATATATATTTATCTAAATTATAGCTGTTATTTTAAAAATGAGGCCAAGCTAAATTTAGTCAATTTTATAATCATTTAGTTAATAAAGAGAATTGGTAATGCAAACAACTTTCGTTTAATCTAAGCTAGTAGAATCTATAACAAAATCTCTTGGATGCATAAACTCAAGCAAAATAATTCCGACCGGTGAATAAATTCTGAGTCAATAAAATTACTATAGTAAAATTTTCAAAATTATTTTTAAAAAGTACAAACGTAGTAAAATTTTCAAAATTATTTTTAAAAAAGTACAGACGTTTTACTTGCACATTTCACTTCAATGTCTGAAACTTGTATGAACTTTTCAATAACCAGACAAAAATGCAATTTTAAATGTGCTGGTGCTTACCAAAGAAAATAGAATTTTGACAACACTCTTAAAATTAAAAAAGTCGTAGAGATTAACTTTGGGAAAAAAGAAAGAGTTTTTATCTACGAGTTCTTTAATCTATTAACAAGAAACGTGGCAGTAACACGTAACTACAAGATCTCCTCTCGTTATGACGACTTAATTTTGCGTTTTTCCGAGAAACTATTGCGTTATAACAATGAATATTATCGTTATTGCAAAAAGAACATTATACTGTAATGATGAGATCATTACGGCCGTATAAACTTTCTTGTCCTTTCCTACTCCATTGTTGTTTACGCGCATTTGAGGTTCTAAATGATATACCTATATCTCATTCCCTGTGAGAAGGTAATAAACCCCCTTTCATTTCCATTTTTTATAGAAGTTTCTTTTTTGCAATTTGCACGGGGTACCGCACACCTTCAACAATTTCAAGTGTTTAATCAGAATTTCATGAACAATTGATGAAATTCCCACTGATGAAGCTATACGGGAAACTGTTTATCTCGTGTCTTCGTCTACAAAAGCAACTACAACAAAAGTGTTACGAGAGGATCTTTTGAGCGACTTAAACGAGGAAGATCTTGGACTCTAGATTCTCCCTTATCAAAATATATCTAATTGTGGAAGGAAAAGAATCATCATAAACAGCTTTAAATTCTTGTAGAATCTGGTTAGCTGGTATATTCAGAGAACAACGCATCTTTAATTAGGACCTACATTTAATTTCCTTATCTTGAGCCTCTGTATACATGTACTTTCGTGTCACAAATAACTGGCAATTTCCCTCTGAGATTGTGACAATATTTTTAAAGATTTTAAGCGTGTGTATTCGTGTTCCATTCCTCACTCTGGCTTGTATTTTAATGAATGAAGTCTTAATTACTTCATCCCTTTAGAAGTCTTATCTGCGAATTTTACGGTCATCATTTTTAGAATATGCTTGACTCGTCGTGTTTATTACATCTGTTCTAAGTAAACTGAGTTATAAAAGTTAACACCAGTAGCTTCCAAAATACCTTCGAATTTTTACTCGAATTATTTAGACAGGCTCAATATTTTGTCCTAAAATAATTATTTTGCACAAAGGTATTTGGTTTTCAATTCCCAAAAACTCTTGTCAACCTAGTTTCGAGTAAGGATGTGGTATACTCGTGAACGGTAATGAAACTGTTCATTATTGAAGATAAAACGGTATAACGGTGTTGTTTTATTCTTGATATATTGTCAATTTAATGCCTTAGGTGATTTCTAATTAAATAGAATTATGAAAAGAAAAAAGAATACTTATGTGTTGTGTGCATTGTGTTCGTACTGATTTAACAGGAATATTTTTGGTATTAAAAGATGAAATTAGAATGTTTCTCTCTACACTAAATCAACTCTAAATGGGAAAGGATAGATGCGTTTTGAAGATTTACGAAATGTGATGTCTTAAAATGTACAAATCTGACAACAGAATCATGTTTACCTTAACTTTCGCGATGCTAAGCAAACCAAGAAAAAATGTCGTAAAATACTTTTGCATGTATTTGTAATAATTTTAATTCAATTACTTCCCATCTATTGTCGTGCAATATATACCTTTAATCAATATTTGTTTTCTATATAACAAAACACAGTCACATTCCTGTATACTGAAATAAATGGATCTAATTAATCTAAAAGAAAAACAACATGTCATAAATGTTGTTATAAAATTTGGTCCAGACCTTTCAATGAAGTTACTTTCTTATGATTCCAAAAGTACCCATTTATCATGATTTCAATAATTACGATCCCTCTCACATCAGTTTAAAAACCAGATTATAACAATTACAAAAAAACATTTTCGCAAGTTCTCTAGAACTACTTCAAAAGGAACACTGTCCACTAAAATGCCTAATAGAGCTCTTCAACGTAAAAAAGCATGAGCGTCTCTCGACATAGTACTTACATAATCAATGCAGTCAGACGCTATTTTTGCATTAATTTTTCACCAGTTAAAATTATAAGCGGTTGAAGTTATCTTTCCAATCGTTTTACAGGTACATAGAGGGCATACTTTTTTTTATTGTAAATATGATAAGTCGAATCCTAAGACTGAAGATGTTTAATCTGGGATAAAACATTTCACAATTTAGGCAGTCGTTCTTAATCGCAAACCCTAATTCATTTAGTTCACCATTTAAAATATAACATGTAAAACAGCAAGTCTCAAGAAAATTATGTAACAAACCAGTCTTTCATTTGTCTACAGCATTAATTACGAGTAGTTTTCCAGCTAAGAATACTTCGCTTTGTCAATAAATAGAGAATATGTGTTTGTTTTAGTGTAAGATCGAAACATATTTCACCGAGTGAACACTATAATGCAATATTTTCACGAGTGGCACAGCCACAAGTAAAAATGTAAATTATGGTGTTCATGAGTGAAATATATTTCGATCTTACACTGAAACAAACAAATTTTCTATTTATTTTATGCATTTTGATGTTTTTAACCAAACTATGTTCAGTTTGTCCGCGCAACGTCACATGCATCGCATCTTAACGTCATAATGTCGTGACGTCATGATGTCTTTGTAGATAAAACTATAAATAGTTCTGTTACGTTTCCTGATTTCTTTTACATTTCATTATGATAAACTGTAAATATTTATGATTCTTTTATTATTTTTATGCATCTTTACCTTTACGGTAAAGAATACTTTGCAAGAAAATTCCTATCATTTATAATTCATATCATTTCGCATTCAAATGTAGTTCCGTACCAGTGAAAAATAAAATTGATATTTTCACTGTTTGAAACAGTGAAAATAACAATTCTATTTCACCGATAAATTTCAGTATTTCACAGAAGAGTATAAAATAAATTTTATACATATACTGTAAACGGACGTTTACGAAGAGGTCCAGGCTGTCGTTTTAAGATAGCAATCAGAACACGATTAACTATATCGATATAGACATTATAAATTTAGACGACAACAGCTCACAGCATATGATACAGTGAATAATAAGCAGTTAACAGTGGGCAATACGAAGTTAGCATAAGAATGTGCACACGATGTAAAAAATGCGCTGATAGCAAGAGACATATTGAATGTTGTAGTATGTACATTAAAGCAAAAGCATTATAAATCAAGCTTTTTTTATTTTCAGCAAAATTTAGTTCTTGACTCTTTTGCTTGCTCTGATATATAACTATTGTAAAACTTTTTAATCTGAATTTTCGAAAAAGAAATTTCTGCTAAGAATATCTAAATATACTTGTCCTATTAGTTCAGCATTTCTATACAGGAATATTCCGGCGATCTTGGTCTTCTTTTGTAAACCGTTGTCTTACTTCTACGTAGCATGCAAGGCTTTTCTTTATCGCGCCTGTTTGTCTTCTGCGCCACACAGGCACTTGTTGCACGACCTTCTTTTTCATCTCCGCCAAAAAACTCTTCATACTTTTTATTCATACCTGGAAAGTCCAAAAGTCCAAACTGTCGGAAGCGCCCTGAATGTAATTCACGACAAGGTTTGATTTCAGCAACATCAGACGACTTTTTATCAAGGTATTCTTTTGCCTCATCGTCAGTACAACACTTATCATTTTTTGTTTCTAAGTCTTTGATGAGGAACACTTTAACATCCTTAAGTCTTTCTTGCAATGAGTTTATATTTGGTACTATTCCGGTAGTGCTGCCATCAATTCTTCTAATATCTGCAAGCAAGTCACCAAGATCTTTCTTCGATGATATGATGTCATTTTGACATTGTAAAAGTGTTAACAGACTTGCCGATTCATTAACTTTGTTTTTTTAATGTTTTAATTGTTCTTGTAGTGCTGTTTAAGTGAACTGATTTTCAAAAATATGTCATACTGTATTCGCTCGAATTTTTTTATTACGCCTTGTAACTGCTTCTCAAATCCCTTCAAACGGTTAAGCATCAGATTGTTTGCGTCATAAATAGCCTCAACTGAGGTTATGTCGGCCTGTGTCTCATTTTCAAAAGACAGTTGTTCTTTGCGCGTCTTTTCTAAATAAGTTGGAGTGTAATCCTCTATCCTCTCTACTGTTCCACAACGCCTGTGCTTCCGCAACAAACATTCGCTGCAGCACAAGGCATTATCATCCACACAGATGAATTCAACTAACCTATTTGGATGAATACGACAGAAATCATCTTCCCTCTTAAGTAAGTCAAGAAAATCCGAAATATTTCTGTTTTTAGGAAATGCTTCTATCCACTCCGTCCTTGGGCTATCTATGAAAAAGGAAACAGTTTTTTCTGAAGGAGTCCTGCATAATGGACATGTTGAACCGTTATAAGGATTTTGGATGCAAGTTTCCATGTTTGCAACTAGACATTCAGAACAAAATGTATGAAGACAAGGTAAAAAGTATATTGGATCCGTAAAAACGCACTGACAGATTGGGCACTCAAAATAATCCTCGCAATCCTTCCCGTTTATAACAGTTTTGAATTTAGACATTTTGTAGTCTGTAAATACTATTTTTAATTACAAAATACACTTCTTAAACGGTAATGTAAATCTCTTTTTTACTTTTCAGCTAAACGAAATATATATTGTTTTAAAGATATAAATTGCTTAAAGTCATTACGAAACCTTAATGTTCACAAAAAAGTATTAGATACCATACAGTCGAAAGATTTTGAATGTAAAACGACAATAACACATGTCAGTAAAATTAGTTGTACTACAAATATAGAACATGACACACACTATAAATGATAACAAAGTTAATTGTTTGATTAAACACAAGTCAAACGCGCCAGTGAAAAAAGCATAAATACTTGGAATAATCGATATATTGCGTACAGAAATACTTGTGTTAGTAATTTTCATGAATAGAATTCGTTCGATTGCCAGTAAGTTTTTTGCATGTCAGCTACGTGCTATCGACTTGTTAACTTTCGATGTCCGTGAGTTCAGGCTTCATCACTTACCTGTGATAGCAAATTTCATTTTATTAAATTTCTACTTCTTTGTTATACATGAAGTTAACGAAACATATTTAAATTCTTTTATGTCATTACATAATCATTATAATAAAACGCCTCGGTTGGGTATCAAATTCAAACCGTTGGTTCGGACAAAATGAAACATACCTGATCGCCGCGTCACTTTTTGTGTTTAATTCATAGGCTTTAAAACTGGTATTTTTCAAACGTGACCTCGTCCTGTGTTTATATTATAGACTGTTCTAAACTGTTACGCTAGTATGTTAAAGACACATACTGATCTTTCAAAATTAATCTAAAAAGTATATGTCGTACGCTCGAGATATGATATGTTTTCAAGAAAAGATGTCGTGCTATTGAAATACGATTCGAACATAAGATAATATTTTGTGAGTTCAAGATAAGATGTCTTGCACACAAGAAAATATGTATTAGTATTTATTTATTAATATTACTTACTTGAGGTAAGATGCAAAACGCTTGAGGTAAAATATCATGCGCTCGAAGTAATGTGCCGTGCGCTTGGTATCAAGCGTTGAATATAAGATATAAAATGTATATATCATAACGCGGAGATTAAACTACGAGCACTCATATAAAGAAAAACTAAACGATGCAAAAGAATCCAAATAACGACAATGATCAAAAATGGGTGTGAATTCTAATTTTGATAATAATCTGTATGTCGTTTACTAATAGTTGAACACTTAAATGAAGATTTGATCAGGATTGATTGAAAAGTGTTGTTTGTAATGAAGACTTGTCTTATATTTTATAATTAGACATATATCCACATCGCAAACTACAAGTACCTATCGAAGAAATGGTGCCAGTAGCTCAATTGGTTTAAAAAGAAAATAAATTTTCTATTCTATCATACCCCCGTGGCGGTAGATGGCACCATGAACGACGTGTAGAGAGTGATTGACCTATGAAAAATTCTTATAAACCAACTTCACTGTGCTTCAGCTAGGTTATTTATTCAGCTAATACACTCCTAAACAGATTAAGATCAATTTCGAATTTCAAAAAAAAAAAAATAAAAAAAAAAAAAAATAAATAAATAAATAAAAAAACAAAAAAAAACAACAAACAAACAACAACAAAAAAGGTGATAATTATTATGCGAGACAATTCACGTCTGCAGTTTTATACATTTCGGCAGAATGTCTTATTCAAAAGCTTTTAGGCTTGACAATGTAACATTGCCGATTTTCCTAGTACAAAAGTGGACACTCTACAGGTCGCTCAACACAACAAAAACGAAAATGTTGCAGGCTTGGTTTGACTGAGCCTGTTCATGGACGGTTGTGGAAATGCATGCTACCGTCCACGCCCTCTAGCCCGGGTTGAGCAGAATTCAACATGTACACATGCTAAAAGTACAAAAAAAAAAAAAAAAAAAAAAAAAAAAATTCGAGATCCTAACCAATATTTGATCAAATTTTGACATTGTATCATAATTGTATCAATTTGTAAAATTTTCCTTCTAAACTGTTTACATAGACGGCGTATGATTCAGTGTTGTTATATTTTCTGGTCCTTTAGGATCATGGAGTCCATTCAATATAATGTGTAATAGTCTCGAGTTCCGCTTAAACCGGTGCTAGGGGTCGTGAGAGGTGTTGCACATTTCATTACCTCTCATGAACACACTCAGTCAAACCGAGTCTGCTATTCTACTGCTTGCTTGCATTCTATGCTTCCATAGAACTTTTTTACAGTTTTTATTGATATTTCATATATTCAGGATTATTACAAAATAAGCAACCAAATTGTATGATAATAAAATAAGTTGCAAAAATGTATCTTTTATAAAACTACAAAGACAACTGATGAATTTCAATGCTCATATACAAATCAGTTTGCCATACAAAAATGCTTATAGGTAACTTATTCGCTATGTCTATAACAAACTCTGGCTACAAAAGAGATAAAAATAGTCTAGTAAAGAAGAAGTAAAGGCATTTTTTAAATATACCCCTTTTTCAAGTTGATGTCAAACACTTAAAACTTGTTTAGAAAAGAAATTCCTCTGCAAACATCAGTTTTGGTTTGAAATTATTCTGCATCAAATTTTGTTACGTGTAAAATGAAATTAAGCAACATTAATTTTGATTTATTATAAGCAGATTTGAATCCTAACAATATTATGACCTTTGTTGATTTTTCATATGGTTCTGTATCTTTTTGTGAAACTATATTTAAAATGTCAGTAAATATCATGATTGTTATGTGTTATTATAATCATGTTAAATGATTTATAACATAAACTGAAAATTACATACAAAATTGCTATCGTTATATAACAAAACAGGATTTTTCTCATTTTTGCGGCCATCTTCCATTTTCTTGAACACTGCAACAGCTGGTGTGTTCTGAACACGCATGATATTTTACAATTAAGTTATCTCAAGTCCTCGAAATATTTTTTTTCGTACGGTTGTGCGATCAAAATAAGATGTCATGGGCTCGAGTAAAATGAAATTACATTTCTGACATCTGTATTAATAGCAAATCCTATTGAATTTTCAGTAAGAATAAGATAGTTGATACCTGAGTTTTGGGGATGTAAAATATGCAAACAAATACATTTTTGTTGTTACACAGCCTGAATTTCAACCAGATGCATTCTACTCAGAATCTCTAGGTCGTGTTTTTTGGCGAAGTATGCATAATCTTTAACATAGGTTATCACCCATACGTTGCTGTCATCTGCTTTACAAGCCCAATTATGCTATTAAGTGTGAAGATGCTTGGTCAAGTTAATCTCAAATTATTTGGCGGAAATTGTTTTCAACGTTTAGCCTCTGTGGCCTCGACTTTTGACCTACTGACCCTAAACAAAATGGGTGTCGTCTACCTCAAACGCCTGATAAGGCTTGAAGGTTCTGGATCGAATGGTTCTAAAGTTATTGACCAGAAACCGTTTTCAATTTTCGGACCTTTGACCTTTGACTTATGCTAGGGGTCGTGAGAGGTGTTGACTACAAAAGCTATAAGGATCATCTACTTGATAAGCCTTATATCATACTACCATGGTTTAGGATTCTGGGTCAAGTGGTTCTAAAGTTTTTGGTAGGAAACCGTTTTCATGTTTCAGGCCCTTTGACGTTAATCTTTGACCTACTGACCCTAAAAGCTTTAGTTGTCATCTACCTTGTAGGTCCATTCATGTTGCCAAGTGGGTCACGTGATTCTCAAGTTATTAGGCGGAAAGCATTCACTCTTCTGACTGACCGACAGGCCGACCATCCTATGCGACCAGCTGCAATGCAATGTATCCCCACTCATAAAATTAAAGTATAAGATGCATATTTGGGACGGTGTTATCGAATTACTCAAAAAATCAATCGCGAATGATATTTAAATTTTACTTATTCATGAAACAAATGCAGCGAGAAAAGCGTAACACGCACGTTGCGAGCTACAGCTCTATAACTACAAAATGTAATTACCAAATGAGCTAGTAAAGTGTTTTGATAGTGTTGAAATTGCGAGCATCTCTGTTGATTTAATTATACTGATAGACTATAAAGAATTTTGCAGCGATGGTGAAAATAACATCTATGCATAACAGTACTGGCGAGTTGCAGAATAGAAATAAGTGAATCAAAGAAAACCTTTGAATAATACAAAGATTAGCGATAGAGGAGACACTGAGATCATTTGAACAAATGAGGGAAGCACGTTTTTAAAATCCAATTACACACGAAGACAAATAAAGAAAAAGAAAAACAAACAAACAAAAAACAAAACAAAAAAACATTCGAATCTTTTGTCTCCTATGATATATTAATGTACATATTAATGTAGTATTGCTGACGTTAAACAAATTTTAGTTCGATTACTGCAAGTTCCTACTTCATATTACCTCAATGCTATTAATTCAGTAAAACATATTTAAATTTTCTTTAAAGTGTCCTTCGCTGACAACATGATATGTTTTCAATGCTTTACTATTTTGACGCAATAAAATGTTATTTTATGAACACTTTATTATCCATCTTCAGCAAAGAGTTGAAACTCTCATCAGATATTTTATAATCTTTTAAATAAATGAAAAAGTTTTGAAAATTAATCAAGGCCTAGATATGACAAAACTTGTTTATAAATTGTACCATTGCACTGACACAAACAGAGTAACTTGCTATCGTCAGAGATCCTTAAGATTCAAAAAGAAGTCTAATGTGTCTGATATTTGTTTCGAAGGAAAGTTACTTAAATTCCTTCTATATATATTAAGAATTGAATGATAGTTTTAAAACAGGAGACACAGTTTGATGGGAGATAATGAAAAGTGCAAGACTGTCACAATTCCTTGTAACTGTTTTATCCGTACTCCACGAGTTTAGCAAATAAACGAAAGCAAGAGATGCATTAAGTTCCCATATCTAATAAATGTGAATTGATTTATAGTGCTGAAAGATGGCTTCTAATTTCCAGTCATTAGAAACTTTGTTTTTGTTTGGTTAACCGTCTCACAGACACAATCATAGGTAATTTGGTGACTGTCCAGCTTTTGCTTTTGGAAGAAGACCAACAGTGGTCCTCCTGGCTTTACGAGCGGCGGGTACCTGTATAAAACTGCCGGATGACTTCCTTACATGAAAATGTTTACGCATCAAGCAAGGCTCTGACCTACATCGGCGAGGGGCATGTTATTTGAAGTACGTTAACTTTACCACTCGGCCATGGAGAAACCTACTCGACCATTTGAATATTAAGGGCCAAATATTTCATAATGTGAAATTGTTTCTGAGGAGGATATCATATTATACACCTACAAAATTAATCGATATTCGTCATGTTCCAAACAAAATTTAAGTTAATATGTAAGCAGGCACGTTGTGTAGTCTGGGATAATTGACAAGAGAACTGGACACGCTAGATATTATAGAATATCGACATACATGTTTTTTTTTTATATATTTGCAACATTGCCGTTTCTGTCAAGGTGTGGGACCTCAGTGGCCGAGTGGTGAAGCAAGCTGACTTCACTTGCACCTCACCGACATGGGTTCGTGTCTTGCATGCGGAGTAGATATCTTTATGTGAGGAAGTCATCCAGCTGGTTTACGGAAGATCGGTAGCTCTTCCCTCCTACAAAATGTACCAACCTGCCTATGATACAATAATTCCCGGAGGAGCACCTGGGACATTCCCAACTGGCAAAAGTTGGTAAACCGCCATATGACCTTATATCACTTGTGTCAGTTTTACGGTAAACCTTCCAAAAATCTATCATGGACGTACACCAGCTTATTGGTTATATAAAAGGTCACGCCTACTTGATATCACCGAATACAAACGTTGTTTTCTCTTTCATACAAAGTATGTCGTGGGATTGTATTCTTGAATTGTCAGTTACAGTAAAGATTGTCTTAGTGACCCCTTGATTCAGCGACCATCTGTCTACATTGACCGTTTTAATTACCCCCCTAAGAATTTCGCATTAAAATCGGTTCGTTTGTAGCGACTCCTTGTCTAATGTGTACAGTGACCATGAGTTTTCCCCCAAAACGGTATTTTGTACCTTTATAATGACCTAATACCGAAGGACAACCAGCAACAATACTTGGTCTTCTGTTGTATTTTGTGGCCATTACTGTGCAAACTGTCATCATTTCAGTTGCAAACTATACAGCTGTCTTTGTGCAAACTAACCCTTCAAAATTTGCATTTAATGTCCTAATTACACATGAAGGTGTCAAACACCATTGGGAGTATCGACCAGCAGGTGTTATTGATAGTTGCATAATTACAATTTTAATCTCTATTTAACTGTAGAAAAATGGATGCATAGAAAGTATTATGTTCCAATCAAACTATTTGTTAGTAACCTACAAATGTTTGGACTGTGAGGGTTCTATGCTACTTTCAACAATATTTGAGTGATCGCAGTGGCCAGTACATCTTTCCTGGGTATGCATAACCCAATCTACGTTTTTGACTATGGATCAGTGTACATGTATGTGAAATCAGGAATAATAATGTGCTATTAGACTTTTCCACCAGAGCATGTCCGACATTAAGACCTTTCACAGCTAGATTGTATATAGTGACTTCCTGTCTCTAGATAGATTTTTCTTATGATAAGTTATTAAGACACCACTGGTATACATGCAATTACATACGATTTTAAATTTGTACATTGAAGAATTACTGCCAGCAACACGGAGGTCATCTTGTCGAATTAGAAACTAAAGAAGAAGACCTTTTTATCAGAGACTTTCTACGTGGCATGAAAGGTAATTGGTTTACCGTTTTTGCGTACATATTGACTCAAGAGGTTGATCTTTGTTAAAACAAGATTGAATTATATTTGATACATAGATATTCGAAAACATGTGTTTTTGACGGAATATTTGGCGGTCGTAAAAAGACTAGAGAACTACAGCATCTACTCTATATGTAAGACTGGTTTATAAATTGTTCGTACAATCATGTGAGACTTCAATCATTGGATGCAACGATGTTGATAAAATCTAGTTTGTCAAAAAATAATTCATTTTTGTTCCCTTTGTTGTTCCCTGAATCACTTAGGGCAAGTATACGTCTACTCTGTAGCATTCGATGCTTTGTTTGATAGTGGGAGCTCGCCTATAATAGGAATTATTTTAATTGTCTATTAGAAATTATCTTATAACGGCAATCATAGACGCTCTGACGATAAGTAAACTTAGCTTGTATACCAGTGCTATCTGACTTGTATTTTTTCTATATGTAGTTCGCCTGATGGTTGTGACTTTACATTTAAACATTTGTAGCTGTTTTACATTGGTACAACATAAACAACTATAAAACAACATGAGACTGCCTTTCAGGTCACATAAGCCTAAATAATATTTTATTTATATTCTATATACAATTGACAATTTTTAAAGACTTGCCAAACATAGCTAGACCCATTTCAGAAAACAAATCCTTACATCATTTCAAACTGACATAAAAAGAAGAGAAAGGTAGGGGTTATGAATCTTCTATTTCTCTTGTTACATTTGCTTATTGTATATCACATTAAAATCACACAGCTCTAACTTGGTAGTACATTTGTACTGCTCCTACTAAAATTGTCTTCATTTCATCAAATACACCCGTCTCTCCCATTTTCGACCACATTGACAAAATACATTCCCAATGAAATTTAAACAAAAAAGAAACTGCTTTAATTTAGACCCCAATGGCCATGCTAAGTGAAACAAGTAATGTCGGTAAAACTGATGCGCCCCGAGATACGATTATTGCATGTTAAAAGAACAAAAGTGAATTCACTGACTGGGCACATATAGTTTAGTAATCTTTAATAACCAAAAGGCAGAGTCTCATTAAAAATTTATCCCACTGGAACATGAAGAGAATATGCGCATTTTCGCTTGGGAGTGAAATTCCAGCCAGTGGTTGCTGAATAATACTCCGTACAAAAAATGATAATATTGATTGCTAATTTTGAATAATATATATATATACTAAGTCAATGAAAAATCATCGGACCGAAATATGAAGAAAATATGCGCATGTATCAAGAGTGAAGCTTTTTTAAAAAAGTTTCAACGAAGCCTATCTAATGGTTGCTCAGGAATACTCCGGGCAATAAATGGTACTATAGTATACTACTGTGGAATATTCAAAGGGCACTAACTAGGTAAAAAAGATAATAATATGCATCTCGTCTGGCGAGTTACGCTTCCTTTGAAGTTTTGACGAGTTCTAGCCAGTGCAAGAAGGTCACACAATTTCACCAAAATAATGATTATCAAATAAATGATATAACTGGTATAGAAATTCAGTTTTGAGCAAACGGCCAACTAAATACAATTCACTCTTATTTTTTGTAATACTAACAAAGGTTTGTGGACTGCCTGGCTGGATGGTTTGCGTCACTAACTTTGAATCACTTGCCCTCAAAGCTGTGGACTCAAACAATTGCTTGAGGTGTAGAAATATTGCATGTTAAGAAGTTGACTTACGGAATGCCGATGGTTTTACCCAAGCATCTGGTCTTGCCAACAATGCACGAATGGGCACACGGGATCTTCCTCTACCAACGAAAGCTGGACAATAGCCATGTGACTTATAATTGCGTCGGTGATCCGTTAACCCCAAAATAAAAGATCAACAGTTGGCTAACAACTTGCAACATTATAACATTGCATAATCTCATATTTATTTTACAGATGACCATCGCTGGATTGGGCTAACGGACGAAGCGGTAGAAGGAATTTGGAAATGGTATACTTCAAAAGCAGATGTCACATACACAGGTTAGGGACATCAAGTTTGTAGTATATGCTTAATCAGAACTGGATAGCTTTGCCCAATCAGGGATCGACGTAATTAAATAAAAAAAACGGCATTATTAAAATCTCGGTGATACAGCCACACAGACAGTAAAGGGTCGAGAAAATGAATATAAGTCTGCATCGGATATCTTGTTGTATCTGACACTTGATAAAAATAGTTATACGCATTCATTAGAAAGCCTTTCAACCTTATTAGTGTACACATGCATTTTCTAGAGAGCAACAAGTATTAATTTTGTATGGAATTAAAGATAAGTAGATTAGTATATAAGTACGTTTCGTATTGGCCCGACGACAAAAATGTCATTTTTTGAAGAGTAGATCTAGTTTAATATGGTGCAAGCTGTTCCAGAATTGTGTTTTTGTAATGATATATTTCGACTTATTAGCGATGTGTAAGCGGTCATTTTTTATGAAATGTAACGCTACCCCAAAATAATGAACCAAATATTTGATCTAAAGCTTTATGTTCAAGGAACACAAGGAAACAGTTTTATCGAAATCTGGCTGTTACATTAGATCAAGATAGGTCTCTTTGGAACTGTTTTGTTTGAATGAATCCTCTCACCATTAGCAACATATGTTCCAGGAAATGATTAAGCAATACAACAATAGCATTACGATACAGGAATTGAACACATGTATAAGTATTATATTGAAAACTGTGTCAGTATGATAAAAGAAAAATATAGTTTGCCTTACTAAAATGTGAACTATTTTCCGAAAATTTGTTCGAGACAGCTTGTTGGATGAAAGTTTTATTCAGTTTACAGATAGAGGGGGGCTTTTTGGTAGTGCAGGCTGTTACTTTTCATATTGTCCTCCCTGAAGGCCTGAACACTAATAACCCTGTCCCAAAGTTTGGTCTGGTAACCACTATGTTATGGCGTGCGGTAGGATGCTTCTACAGAACCCTCATCCAAAGATATTCAAGGCGGATGTCGGGGTCAAATTGAGGAATCCATCGAATCTTTTAACGTTATATAGTGTAATCGTGAGAATGCTGATCCTCATGCATGAAATTCTTGGAAATGCAACCATTTTAATATTGTCGATTATCAAAAACCCAGGTTTACTTTAAGACATATCTGAAAGAGGAAAGCCAAGAATTTAATTCTAGGTATTAGTTCGAACAAACAAGGAGGTCTACAATATCATCATTTGGCACAAACACTATACTAATGTATTAAAGTTTATACGTTGAATGCTCCGGTTGAACAACTCTTGGCGTCTAGTCATATCACTGAAGTTTTAATTTAAAAGTTCTTATAGTGTGAGCAACATAACCAAGTACCGCTAGTGTGATATGGATTTGCAAGCAGTCTCAATGCAGTTAAAGTCCATCCTAACGCACAAAAAATAACATTTAATCCTAAGGACTCACCAAGTTAAAAAGTTGTTCATCGGATTTGCCGCTCGTATATTTTCAGAAACACAAAAAATATTTTTCTTTGTTTTTGGCTTGCGCTCGCCCCATTGAAAAAAAAATAAGCCAAATTTTTGGTGCGCTACTTTATACGGACTTAACAGTGTACAAATGCTTATAATTCCAGTCCCAGATTGTCCTAAAATGGACTTTAATCACAATAAATACACACTACTACACACATTGTCTATAATATATCATGATACTTATATTTAGTTGCATTAAAGTTATTTCCCCTTATGCAGTTACGCCATTTTCTTCAAATGTTTACCTAATTGAGTTGCCACAAAAATATCGAATTTATTTCATTGAAAAGAGGACGAAAAAAACAGTACTAATTTATTTGATAACATTAACATACTTTATTTTGGTAAGGGTAAATATGTATTGATTCTTGTCACTTTTCTGTTTTCTGATTTTCCTGTCCAAATGATCAGCATTTGTATACAAAAGTGGGTGGGGTAAGGAATTTACATTATGAGTTGTGTCCTGACCAGTTTAGATCTTCAAAGTTTCCAATCCTCGAGTAGAATAATGATAATGCACGTTAATCTCCATTTCAGACCTTAATTGAGACTTTGTTTCAACAAATCAAATCCGTTAAGAAAGTTTAAGTTAGAACAAGAGCTGTCCATAAGACAGCACACTCGACTTTTCTAAGGGCTTGACTCTTTGACTCTGAATTAGAGCTTTGCCAGTAAAAGGGGAATAATAGTCAATAGCTTTGAAAGTAACAGAGCTATCGGACGTTATACAAAACTTAAACAAAAGTATTCTAAGTCAAAAAGGGGCACAACTCAGAGTTGGGGAGTCGTTTCTCCTGGTGTAGACTTTCAAGTCAAAAGCTACAGAGATATTTGACTTTATCAAAAACTTGAGTTGAAAAGTTGAGATAAAAGTGCTACATTTTCATAGCACTAAATATTCAAGTCACATATTTATGTCATGATTATGGTTTATTTAACGCATTGTTGTTTATTACATTTTTCTAACAGCATGTTCAAACGCATTTGGTATTTGATTACACTGTACTGTATGCCAATGTTATTACCTTTTGGCAGGAGTTAGCTTTGTTGTGCGCCTGCTGGTCAAATTTTCTCAATTCCTGGTGAATTATTTTAATGTAAAAGGGCTGTACATTCTATTTTAAAGTTTTTATTAATTATTCGAGAGCGAAAATCAAGACAAATATATTTCTTCGCTCTTCGCTCGCTCCCGATTTTCTCAAAAACATATAAAAATATTTACATTATGTTTTCGCTCGCCGCCTCATATTTTTAAGAAAAAAATCCGTGGCCTCAAATTTACTTTATAATTTACAAGTTTTGCTCTTTCAGGGAGTATCGAAAAATCAACATAAATACCAGGCTATCGACAAGATCAACATCTAATTATTTCTTTTTTTATAGAATAGCGAAAAAGACCATCCCATGTTAGATTATAATTCGCCTTTCAATAAAACTACAGTTTCTAATTTTTTATTTAAAATATCAGAAAATGCATTGAAATTTGCATAGTCGTGTCGATTCAGCTTTAATCTTTACTGTAAAAAATCTGTAGTTTAATATTCTTTTTAAAATGTTGTTGTCCGATTTTAAACGTTTTTTCCGCAATTTTATTAGTTTTTTTTAGAATGACGTAATGTCGGGTGCGCATTTTCGCGGCCACTCTTGATATTTTGACACTAAAGTTGCGTTGTATATATGAAAATAAACGTTTTTACATATAGTGAATGTAAATATTAGTAATTTAAAGACGCTTCCGCAGCAGGGCGTATCTAAACCCAATTTTTATAGGGATGTTGTTTACAACCTTAAAACAGAGTCGGATTAGCTTATCCCATGTTTGATTTTAGATTGGTATTCGGGTGAACCCAACTCGTACCATGGAGAAGAGGAGGACTGCGCAGTACTGTTTTACACTGGTGACTACAGCTGGTTTGATGTACCCTGCACTTTGTCTTACGAACCAATTTGCGAGATTAAGTAATATTTTCTACATCTCGTGTACATTTACTAAAATTTATATGAATTTATAACAGTTCATATCAGGCAAATCAAGTAGGCTATTACAGGTAAAGACTTTTTTTTCTGATGAGGTCCGAACCAAGACGATCAGTTTAAGATCAGACAGATCAATGGACAAACACCCTTAATTAACCAAATATGCTTATGTTCCGGAGTCGATGTTATGATTTAAACTGTAGGTATTTAAACCAAGCAAGAGTGCCAGAATGTCACAATATACGCCCGTCACAGCAAATTTCTTTACTCTAGCACCTGTATTTGCAAATGGAATTTTAATTTTGTGGTTGTTTAGTAATTATTGTAATTCTTTTGTTTTTCTAAATCCACATAAAAACTCCTTACCAGGTAGAGATACCTTAAAATACACCTAAACTTTGAAAGTAACATCTATGTTGCACCACAGAAAAGTGGTCTTGGTTTTTCCCTACGATCAATTATAAAAAAGTTACAATATAAGTTATTAATAGTAACAACTAAGGGAAGTTAATCTTAAAAAAAGTGTGACCTTGACCTTAGACTTAGGGACCTGGTTCTTGCTCATGACACTCCGTTTCGTGTTGGTGAACATTTGTGCCAAGTTATATCAAAATCTTTCCATGCATGAAGAAAAAATGCTCCGGACAAAGTTTTCATTCTTGTATCCTTTGACCTCTAAGTGTGACCTTGACCTTAGACCTAGGGACCCGGTTCTTACGCATGACACTCTATCTCATGGTGGTGAACATTTGTGCCAAGTTATATCAAAATCCCTCCATGCATGAAGAAGAAATGCTCTGGACAAAGTTTTCATTCTTGTATCCTATGACCTCTAAGTTTGACTTTGACCTTAGACCTAGGGACCTGATTCTTGCGCATGACACTCCGTCTTATGATGGTAAAAAATTGTCCCAAGTTTCATCAAAATCCCTCCATGCATAAAGAAGATATGCTCCGGACAAAGTCATTCTTGAATTTGACCTCTAAGTGTGACCTTGACCTTATATCTTGGGACCTGTTTCTTGTGCATGACACTCCGTCTCATGATGGTGAACAACTGTGCCAGGTTTTATCAAAATCCCTCCATGCATGAAGAAGATATGCTCCTGACAAAGTCTGTGGACGCCGCCCGCCCGCCAGCCCGCCCATCCGCCCGCCAGGCGCTCCCATAATACGTCCCGTTTTTCAAACGAGCGTATAAAAATTGATGCAAATAGTTATCTGACTTCTTCATCTGTTTGCATTCCATGTGTTTGATTCCTCAGTTCAGTTGTTAAGACATGACTGTGTCCTCTGTTACATATGACTTTCTAAATTTTCATTTAACTTTTTTTTTCAGGTCTAACGAAGAGACTATAGTTGGATAAATAACAGTTGCTGTATTCCGCATGTTTATAGAAATTTTCAATAAAATGCTTTATAAATATGTGACTTGCTTTCGGACTTCCACGAATAGAAATTAATACACATGTAGCGTAATCGATATCTTTACAATCGTTAGCGATTATGACATAAAATTGAGACGAAAACGATATTTGACAACAAGAAAGCGGCATTTCAGCAGAAAATATTTATAAATTATGTACGGTAGGAAAACCACTTCATTAACAATAACAAGGCTAGGCTTATTACGACCATAGCTTCGGGAAGTGCTGGGAAAAGAGTGCATTAACATATCCTCACAATGATAGTAATAAAACGCTTTAGGAAACTTATTCAGCATGTCGTCAACTTATCGCAGTAAGGTTTTACTACAAATTTTACAAAAAATAAATACTTCTTTTACATTTTTGCCTTCAAAGTTTTATACATTAACTGAAACTAGATAAAATATCCAATAAAAAATGACGAATTTGATAAAATTGCAACACAAACATATTTGATAGTGCAAAAAAACACAATAAGCCCTTGTTCGTTTATTGCTCCAAAACTTAATATCATGTACTCATTGGTGCAAAAATGGGTTAAGCACACTTACTTTCGCTCAATTGTTAACACTTCAGGGAATATCAGATTGTTTGAACCCACTGGAAGGATTTTATTATAATACTACACAATGAAAGAAGGGGCCTCCGCAGCCAATTAGTTAAGGCAAATGTCTTAAAATCACTTTCTACCACCAATGTGAGTTCGAGACCCGCTTGTGGCGTTGAAGTCTTCATGTGAGGAAGCCATCCAGCTGGCTCCACGGAAGGTTGGTGGTTCTACACAGGTGTCCGCCCGTGATGAAATAATGCACGGAATGGCAACTAGGTCTTCATGCACCATTTAAGTTAAAAAAACAAACAAACAAAAAACCAACAAAAAAAGCATGAGCTATAATTGTGTCGGTGCGATGAGAAACCATACAACAACAACAACAACATAAAAACACAATGAAAGATGATGATAAAAAGATAAAATGAACAAATAACACATGTCAGTGAGGGTGTTATTGATATTGTCAACCCGAAAAACGTATTAATACCCGAGCCGATTTTATTGTTATAACATTTAGTGTTTAAAACTAAACCCTACGTGTGTAATAAAAAATCATCATCATGGGAAATCAGTGTATTATATCCAACCAGATCGAATAGGCTATACAAAAATACGAAATATTGAATTCAACCATTAGTTATTTGTTTTACAATAAATTTGATAAAACATACTTTCAGTTTTAAAGAGTCCGCTTCGAGTGCGGGAGGTCATCGGTTCGAACCCTGGCCGCGTCATACCAAAGACATAAAAAGGTGATACTAGTAGCTTCCTCGCTTACTTTGGTGGCAGTATGTATATGTGACTGCGTGAGATATCACGTCACTGTCACGTGTCTACGGCATGATATTCCAGTGAGGCAGCACTTGGCGTCGTTTATATGACTGATAAAAAAGGATGAAAAAGAGGCTGTACATACTTAAGGTAAACACTTGGGCTGAAAGGATGATTTACAGATGAACACAATTCAAACATTTGGGGCTGAAAGGATGATTTACAGATGAACACAATTCAAACATTTGGGGCTAAAAGGATGATTTACAGATGAACACAATTCAAACAGTTGGGGCTAAAAGGATGATTTACAGATGAACACAATTCAAACATTTGGGGCTGAAAGGATGATTTACAGATGAACACAATTCAAACATTTGGTGCTGAAAGGATGATTTACAGATGAACACAATTCAAACATTTGGGGCTAAAAGGATGATTTACAGATGAACACAATTCAAACATTTGGGACTAAAAGGATGATTTACAGATGAAATTAATTCAAACATTAACGGCCATTTTAATTATGATCTTTAAAGTTCCTTAAAAGTCTCAGTTATGTGGCGAAGCAGATATTTTACATTTCATCTAATAAATTTCAAAACTTGTTGAACTGAGAAAAGTAGCATTGAATGTGTTAAGAATTTGTATCATGAAGTTAGTGCGAAACCATACAAAAGTCATTAACCTATTATTTTGATTTAATCATATTTTATTGCTAATCTAGAACATGCAATACATAGTACATACAAATTTATAACACATTAAAACAAACAAACATATGATGAAGACGATTTAGGTAAAAAGCAAATGGGTTGGGCCACAAGTTTTACCAACATTAATGACGGTCCTCATCAGAGTTGTGTTCAAGATAAATACATACTAAGTAAATATTTTATATGCAATTTTTCGTATTTACTTTTGGAAAAAAAAGAAGAAAAAACAACAAAGATAAGCTTTGAAATGAAATATTAAATTTAATTTAAAAAAGAAAAGAAGAGAAGGAAATGTATGTTCTGTTCGCTCTCCACGCCCCCGATGCAACAATGTTGATTTGCAATATAAATATATTTGCTTGTTATCCCCTTAACACTTGTAAATGACAGCTTCTTATGACTTAAATATTAGTCATTGTTAAATCATCCCGTATGCTTTATGTAGTGTGTACTTGACGAAAAATTATAGCGTTGACTTCATCTGTTAAATTATCCCAGCCAAAAAGTAATTTTCTGGTAATTGTGGGATGATACTGTCGCGTGTTAACAAACAATTGTCGACACTGAAACGCAAAATTTGGACATTTAAAAAAGTAATGTTCTGCATCTTCATTAATATATCCTCATTCGCAGACTGTTATTGGACACATGTAATTTGTGTAAAAATTTGATAAGGGCTCTTAACCTATATCTGCACAAAAGAATTGCATCGACAGATTATGCTAGGTACATGGTTTTCTAAATACTTCTTTTCTCATATGGTCTTTTGATGAATGTCAATGAACAAATCATAAATGAGTTTACCTGCATGTGGATCGAGTTATGCACCCGACGTTTAAGGTAAAGGCCACCATTACTACAAATACACCATTACCTCATAGGAACACTGTCCGCTCAGTCATTTTACTTTGGATTTAGTTTGCCTGTCTGTCAGTCATTTAAGATGCATACGGTCAAGTTAGCCGTTTATGACATCGTGTCCTGACGAACGGACAGAGGGAAATGTGATTATTTTATGGAAATGCGATTAATCGGAAAAATGTAAAATGATATTTTCTTATTCTCCATGTTACCTTCTATCTATATTTTAGCGATTTATCGGATGAGATATTGAATTAAAATATGTATACGTCCGGCACGTGCACTGAAGCGTCTGACTTCGGATTCTTTGGAAGAATGCGTTTTTCCTTTTGCCTAATAAGCGTGCACATAATTTGTCCGAACCGCAACGTCTTGCACATCAGTATAAATATAGGCAATACTGTTTTTTATTTCAAAATCTACTTTTAAATTGTGTGGGCAAGCTGGTGGACTGTAATAACTGAAGAGAAAACGAACGACTAAAGCAGAAAACACAAGTTATTTCCCGTCTAGACAGAAATAGTATAATCTTCGACAATACCCAAATATGCGGGATGAGGTAACGAGGAAAAAGAAGGGAACAGCTACCTTGTGTTGTGTTGTTGACTCATGGAATGAGCTGAAGTCGGATCGATTCCCGATTTAGGCAGTGCCTTATTTCATATTACATGTATGTCTTAGTACCTCTTCTTTAAGGTAGTACAATTTGTTTCATTTATCGTTTGAAGCTTAAAGAATTAAATTTTGATACAATGTGTAACAAAACTGTGTAACTTTTTGTGTACACAAACCAGAACAAAATGAGAATGATGAAATATCAACAATAGTTGACTTCAATCAAAGAGTCAAATTAAAAGAAAGACGCATTGCTTAAAACAGCAGACTTGTTTTCCGCCATGTGTGAAAGTATTTAAGAACAAAACAAGACGTCAAACGATTATGATAATACAATTTCGACTATTTTGATGATTGATTATAAATACATGTATATGTATACCAAGAGGCAATGCATATAGAAAAAGATAAAAAGTTAAAAAACCTTGGTAATGAGGCGTAGATGATCCCGATGAGAAATAAATTATTACAGATTTCTCAATTTAACATGCAATGTTCAATGCGAAGGTCATTTAAAACAAAGACTACTAAAGCAGCCAGGTTTAACAATCTTCAAATGGCCATATGTTCTTCTAATTTGCTACATGAAGAGATTTCATGTCGATTCTAAAGGACCCACCAGGTATGTTTTATTGATAGGAAATCCTAAAATCTAATATATTCCTTTATGTATTTTTACTTGATTGTCTAACATATTGTGCCTTTTGTTATTCATATGTGTAAGTGATATACCAGACGGGAATGACGTTTATGCATACTGTCCTGCAACTTCTGCACCAGGTTGGGTTACCTGTGTAAGCTTTTCAGTTATGCTTTTATCACGGATCGTTTCAAGGCGATGTTTTACTGTATACCTTATTGTGTTTATTTTTTCCCTTGTTTATTTGTTTTCGATTACACATACACAACAGTAGCTTTGTTTCAGGGCGTCTGAGGTCTTGGAACATTGCTATTTCTATTGGTTCTTTGACCTTGCATTTAAATCACTTTTGTCAAAAGTTGTCTGGAATCCGGAATAAGAGGTAAACCGTCTTCTTAGTCACAATATGCATTTTATCTGCACTGCAAAGTTCTAGGTATATCCGCACTGAAAATCATATTTCGCAATATAATTACTTTGAATTTATTGTTAATTTCTGTTCAGATTAGAAACTGTCCTGTCCACGTTTTATCGCTTGACAGTCTGCAGTCTTGATATGGCGCCATAATTCATTATGGATAAAGAGAAAATATTATGCAAATGGAATATCATGTCCTATATACAGGAAACCTCACTTATAAGAAACTCGGATATAAGGAACACTCGGTAACCCAACCTGGTGCAGAAGTTGCAGGACAGTATGCATAAACGTCATTCCCGTCTGGTATATCACTTACACATATGAATAACAAAAGGCACAATATGTTAGACAGTCAAGTAAAAATACATAAAGGAATATATTAGATTTTAGGATTTCCTATCAATAAAACATACCTGGTGGGTCCTTTAGAATCGACATGAAATCTCTTCATGTAGCAAATTAGAAGAACATATGGCCATTTGAAGATTGTTAAACCTGGCTGCTTTAGTAGTCTTTGTTTTAAATGACCTTCGCATTGAACATTGCATGTTAAATTGAGAAATCTGTAATAATTTATTTCTCATCGGGATCATCTACGCCTCATTACCAAGATTTTTTAACTTTTTATCTTTTTCTATATGCATTGCCTCTTGGTATACATATACATGTATTTATAATCAATCATCAAAATAGTCGAAATTGTCTTATCATAATCGTTTGACGTCTTGTTTTGTTCTTAAATACTTTCACACATGGCGGAAAACAAGCCTGCTGTTTTAAGCAATGCGTCTTTCTTTTAAATTGACTCTTTGATTGAAGTCAACTATTGTTGATATTTCATCATTCTCATTTTGTTCTGGTTTGTGTACGCAAAAAGTTACACAATTTTGTTACACATTGTATCAAAATTTAATGCTTTAAGCTTCAAACAATAAATGAAACAAATTGTACTACCTTAAAGAAGAGGTACTAAGACATACATGTAATATGAAATAAGGCACTGCCTAAATCGGGAATCGATCCGACTTCAGCTCATTCCATGAGTCAACAACACAACACAAGGTAGCTGCTTTCTTCTTTTTCCTCGTTACCTCATCCCGCATATTTGGGTATTGTCGAAGATTATGCTATTTTCTGTCTAGACGGGAAATAACTTGTGTTTTCTGCTTTAGTCGTTCGTTTTCTCTTCAGTTATTACAGTCCACCAGCTTGCCCACACAATTTAAAAGTAGATTTTGGAATAAAAAACAATTAGCGTTAGCGAGTTTTTTTTTATCCAAGCTGTCCCGAGGGTTGGGAAAACAGCTGTCTTACACAGGCAGAAATTAAGATCATTTTTCTTGCCTGTCACGGTCAAAATAGACAAATAGATTTGGGTATTTCCTGACATTATCTATATAGTTTATGACGTCACAATAGTGCTAGTACTATGTGACGTCACCTATTTGCACGCTATTTTAGACAAGGTTTTCCCTATAGGGAAAGACAGGAATATCTATTCATGGCGCGTGCCCGGACAAAAATATACTTTCCCCTCTAGGTAGGCAAGAAATGGTTGTTCAGGTCCCGTATTCACAAAACATTTTTCGGTCTCAGCTGAGTTTGAGTTTGAAATTTTAATATCAATTTTATTAAAACTTCAAGGTTAAATTCCTATCTGAGACTGACCATCAATACTGAATAGGCATATGAAAATAGTTATTAACTTAAAATCATGGGCGTAGGAGCGAGTTTAACTTTGGTGGGGGGGGGGGGGGGGGGCAAACCTTTTCGACCGGCGGTTAGGGGGGCGGGGTTAGCGGCAAGATATCCTCGGTGCATTATTCGTGACAAAGTCTCAAAGCCTTATTCAGGGATTAATTGAGCAATAGGCCCCTCAAACCTTTATGTTTTAGCAATCATTGAGTTATTCTGATGATACACAAACGACTAGGCACTGAACAGCTGAACTGTCTTAATCAGTCATATTATGTATTGTTCTAATTAAGTGTGCCATGTTTTTAAATACATTCTTCTGTTGAAGCCCTGGACATACAATCAATTAGCACTGCATTTGTCTAATTGTGGTATAAAGTTGTGGAAATATCATTTCCCTTGAATGGACAATGAAAAACAAAAAAATACATAAGGTTTACGTGCGTAAACAGGCTTAATAGTAAGGCCTACATTGATTTTGCAGACGCTCAAACCGGATCTGTCGTGATTGCGCTCAATGATATATTATTTTTATAAAATGTAAACAATTCTTGGTGTGGCGCGTACAGATTTCAGTACTCACACTACGGAAAGAGACAAGTCAGAATACAAGGGAAGGCCAAATGCAAATCAGAAATCAGGTTTAAATGAATTATATGATGCTAAGTAAATGTTATATTAGACTGCAATTTATATCTCTTTTCCAAAATATTCGGGGGGCCAAACTATACTTTGGCCCCGCCTCTCCTAGCTTTGGGGGGTGGGGGGGGGGGGCCTGGCCCCCGCTGGCCCCCCCCCCCCCTGCTCCTACGCCTATGAAAATTTAGATATAAATGACAAATAAAGTTTCATTTTCAAACTCAGTTGAGACTAAAAATGTTTTTTGAACACGGGACCAAAGGGTTTTACTCGATTTGAGCATATAACAACATTTGATGTTTTGCAAATGAATTAAAAAACAAGCTCACGTGCATAGGCGACAATGGTCACGCTTCAGGTTTCACAAACCATCATATGGGATCAGACGTAATGAATAACATTACTGAATATAAAAATATATGCATCAAATTTGCAAGAATGAAATTATTGCCATTTAGGAATAAAGCGATTTTAAGAAAATATTTTTGTATGTGTATATTCATTGAATATCTGCAACCTCATTTGACTTAAGACAAGGTTGAGTTACAAAGGCCCATTCTTTTATATTCTTAATTGTTTTTGTATATTTGTCCACGAAATTCATTCTCTCACATATATCGCACATTGCTCTTTCATAAACTTTCATGTACCCAGGTGAATAGAATTGGCTTTTCCGTCTAAGAAGATCAGCATATCTATCAACACTAAGATTTTTTAAGAAGGCTCCAAGTTCTTTGATTGATTTGAAATCGTCTGTTGATATGTAAGTTCCTTCCGGAAACAGCCTTCTCGCGTCTCCAGTGCTTCCACCACGTGTCAGCATAATCAGATCGTAATTAAAATTATCATAAAACTTTTCTGTAAAATATTGATGACACAAGGCGTTCTTAAAAGCTAAGTAAAACTTGTAACTTGTATTTAAAAGTTGAAAGCAGTTTTCGTTATGTCTGAAGTGAACCCCACACTTCCACCTTTTACCACAGCGCCCTAAAACCTCCACATCAACATATTTCTGCAATTCTTTTACATATTCCTGTCTTTTTGAATGCGTCTGGCAGTGTGACGCTATCATCAAAAGTGTCTTAGTTTTATTCAAAGCTATAGACTTAAAATCCCTTTTCACTTCCGTTTGATGTTTCAATATTTCTCCATAAGGTAGAAATATGTCTGTGTTATCTTTGTCGTATGTCATTGTCCAATTAAATATGTATTGTTTATTTTTATACCACCAATTACCAAAAACACCATATATAAGTGGAGATTCCTGGGCCATAAAAATCCAGATTTGACCATTTGGACGTGTAAAACTAATATTTTTCGGCATATGCCGGCCGTCAAATATAATTGCCTGACTAGCAACTGCATCGTTTCTGTCAAAACTCATGTTGCAATTGCTATACTTGCAATTTTCAAATCCAGTGTGTAATATTTCCTTTTGGTGATCTCTCAATAAAGATGGAGGATTATACCACAGAATTCGAAAAGTCCTGCTTCTGGTAGAATATTTCCTTGTTAATTCGGTATAACTCTGAAATAAACAAGTGAATAAGGAAAGTCCATGTAACATATTTACAATTATATATTATAATAGAATACATTTTACTTTTGATTTGCCAGTAAGGTATATGTTTCATTATGTTTAGAGAGACTTTTCCTAAGCGCTTTTTACAAAACGAAAACGTATTTATAAAATAAAAATATTGAGTGTTACTGTTTTTCAGTCATTGTAGACATCAGATCTGCATTATTGCAATGTGTATAAACAACGTTTGCACATTTTAAACAAATTGTAATGGTAGACTGTGCCAATTTTGTTTAAACTGCGTAATACAATGCTGAGCTGAATTCAAAAGTGACAGTCATTAGTTTAAAAACTGCCAGCTTTTATGTAGTGTACATTTATACTTTTACTAGACCTTACTCAATTGTGTTCTATCTCTAATTAAGTAAAAATAATAATTATACAAGCCCGTTTAATTTCTATTTATAAATGTACAGATTCAAGTACGAAATTTTTAACCTAATACGTATATGATTAATTTGCATTCCTAGTTTTAAATCCACAGGACCTGTTATATTCTTAAATGCATAAAAAAATTTCAAATATTTTCGTGCGACAGCACTGCCTCTTTGTCGGTTATAAACATCCTGATCACTGTTGATGCTAGGTTTGTTAACGTCCGGAAGTTGATATTTATGTTTGCGATCAACACGGTACAACATGATGAAATTAATTGCAGTTTAAAATGCATATATATTTAATTTGAAGAAACGGGCGGTAATAATTAATGATAAAAAACATAAATAACAAAAAAAGATCAATAACAATAACAATGTGTTCAAAGCAATAACTGTAAATTACGATACCATTAAAGAATATGCAGATTTATCACAACGCATTTTTTGCTATTTATTTTCTCAATTAGTAATTTGTACGTCAAACTGACGTCAAAATGACGTTACGCATTTGTGCAAAATAGCGTGCGACGTACGAGTCACTGTTTGATGTTTTGATTCAAGTACGAAATTTGGGCCTAATAATATAAATAATTTATATCCCTGGTCACTGTTTGACGTCTTGATTCAAGTACGAAATTTAGGCTTAATATATAAATAACTCACATCCCTAGTTACTGTTTGCTATTTTGATACGAGTACGAAATTTGGGCTAAATATATAAATAACTCGCATCCCTTGTCACTGTTTGCTATTTTGAGTCAAGTACGAAATTTGGGCTTAATATATAAATAATTTACATCCCTAGTCACTGTCTGATGTTTTGACTCAAGTATGAAAGTTGGGGTTAATGTATTAATTATTATAACTTACATCCCTAGTAACTGTTTGAAGTTTACTCCTCGTAGTGTTTAAGTGACACTGTGTGAGAGACTCTTCGTGACTTGTTATGTTACACCTGCTCCTATCTGTCATCTCGATTATGTTTACAGAATTGTACATGATCAACAGGAAAAGGCATGTTAATGTACCAATCAGTACCTGCATAAAACATATAAACTCGTCAAATATACACTGTATATCATCACCACATAACAGTCAATGAAGATATTGATACTAAAAAGAACAAGAGCTGTCCGTAAGACAGCTAAGCTCGACTATTCGAAATATTGTCCCAGAAGCAGGAAAATATTACCCAAAAAGGTTAAATATCAAAAGAGTTTTAAGTTCAAAAGGGGGAATAATTTGACCAAAATGCATATCAGTTATGGGACTTGCTGCTATCAACTAGTTTTATAACCCCGAAGGCACATGTGAAGTTTCAATTCAATATCTGCATTAGTTTTGGAGATAGAAACTTGCATGTAAAACTTTAACCAGAATTTTCAAAGTCCAAAAGGGGGCATAATTTGCCCAAAATACATGCCAGAGTTATGGGACTTGATCCAGTGAGGTTAGTAATTGATCTAGAAAAAGAAAAAATAAGTTTCAAATCTATATGCCTTTTAGTAATAGCTGTATGTACTTGCACGCAAAACTTTAACCAGAATTTGCTAAGTCTAAAAGGGGACATAATTTGGCCAAAATGAAGGTCAGAGTTATGGGACTTGCTGCTATCAACTAGTTTTATAACCCCGAAGACACATGTGAAATTTCAAATCAATATCTGCATTAGTTTTGGAGATAATAACGTGCATGTAAAACTTTAACCAAAATTTTCTAAGTCTAAAAGGGGGCATAATTTGCTCAAAAACATGTCAGAGTTATGGGACTTGACCCAGTGAGGTTGGTAATTGATCTAGAAAAAGAAAAAATAAGTTTCAAATCTGTATGTCTTTTAGAAATAGCTGTATGTACTTGCACGCAAAACTTTAACCAGAATTTTCTAAGTCCAAAAGGGGGCATAATTTGGCCAAAATGAAGGTAAGAGTTATGGGACTTGCTGCTATCAACTAGATTTATAACCCCGAAGACACATATGAAGTTTCAAATCAATATCTGCATTAGTTTTGGAGATAGTAACTTGCATGTAAAACTTTAACCAAAATTTTCTAAGTCTAAAAGGGGGCATAATTTGCTCAAAATACATGTCAGAGTTATGGGACTTGACCCAGAGAGGTTGGTAATTGACCTAGAAAAAGAAAAAAATAAGTTTCAAAGCTATATGCCTTTAATTGATGGCTGTATGTACTTGCATGCAGAAACTTAACCAAGGTGTGACGCCGACGCCGACGCCGACGCCAGGGTGAGTAGAATAGCTAGACTATTCTTCGAATAGTCGAGCTAAAAACTAAAGACTTTTTTACAATAGATTGTTGCATTGTCATTCAAAAACACTGTTCATTTAAGATTATGGGTTTGCAGGAACAATCACTACTGAAGATCAGAAAGGGACTCATATTACTTTTTTTTCGTCACACTAACGCGAGCAAGAAAAAACTGATTAACTAAATTATTTGTAGCTAATTAGCTGTCTTCATATTTTATCCGCACCTGTAACGTTACAAAACTTATTAGCGTCTGAGGGCCCTTTCTTGCTACCATAGAATCCACATTTGTTATATGAAAGTCATTTTGAAAATAATGTTAAAATGTCTAGGTCAGCAGCCGTCTCAAATTCAGATATATCTGATATCTGAGGCATATAGGACGGAATACACCAAACCGGAAGTGACTACACAGTGTTACATGTGAAGTAGTCCAAAATGTAGTTCAATGCTATGGATGAAATCTGCTATAATGAGTGACATGAGGAGGTGACTGTTACATGTTTGGCTTATTTTTATTGCTTATTGTATTGAGAAAAGATCTAGACCATTTTCATTGTGAATTTCCTGGAATAAGTTTTATTCTTTGCGAAAAATGTCTACCTACGCGTAATTGCTAAACGGCTGTTTTCATGGGGGCATTTTTAGAGGGTGATGTTTCTCAGAACAGATTATTTTTCTTATATACAACATAACATGTCAATATTTTTCTATTTTGATAAGAAGACATGTTATACTAAATGACCATATATGGTTTTCATATCATTGAAATGCTCTAAAGTGCTGAAAATGAGGTCTGAATGTTTTGTTATTAATATGAAATAAATAAGGAATTGAATTGGTAGAATGTAACCTATACTGACACATTTGGACAAAATAACAATGGACCCTTTGAAGGATTTGACGAAGTTCCGAAAATCTCCGTATACCCTTGCTGCGTTACGGACCCCTGCAGGATTATTTTTTTCCTCAAATATTTTTCTCATAGATAAAACTGACATGTCGTGTCTAAATCCAGCTATTTTCAAATAGTAAGTAAATGTTGAAAATGAAAGTCCACACGTGATTATCCCCGCGCTTGATTCCTGAGTGTAGACCAAAACAAATGCAACTTTCGTTTTCAAGTTTAATCGGTCTACCTTCATTGTCTTTTACTTATAGGTAAACATGATGGTCGTTTGACGTCATTTCTACGTTGTCAAAAACATACATATGCCTTGTTAAATTGTTTAAAAATGTGCCAAGTTGCAAATATCTAACAGATATGGTGAACAATGGACTACATTTATATTAATTATTGCATATGCTTTATTGATAAAGATTACAGCAGCTCAGTATATAACTGAAATATCTTTCGACTAATACACACCGGATACAACATTCTACGTACTAGGCAAAGTTGCAAAAGAAGCTGCTAATTCATGCGTTCGCAAGTAAAAATGCAAAAAAAATATCTATTTTCTATTTCATATCTTTATTATTTTAAAACATTTTTCAAGTGCTTGTTAAATAGCGATGTTTGTGACTTAAGCACAAAGTATATAGAAATAAATATTTCAAGAAGATCATATATTTGTGTTCTTTGTGTTCTTTGTATTCTTTATGTTCTTTGCTATTGACTAATGCTAAAGCATGTAAACGGAAAACTTAAATTTATTTACATTAAAAAGTACGTTTATTGTTACATGAAATTTGTTCCGGAGCAAGAACATACTTCAAGGTTTCATTTAAAGATCTATTTCCTGCTTCAAGTGTTTTCATATAAAAAAATAGACACCGGATGTATTTAAAAAGCCCTGCTAATACTAACAACTAAGAAATATGTTTGATCTGGCAGCATTTTGTGTTACTGTATCCACTGTCGATTAATGATTCATAACGAATTTATAAAAAAAAAACACCGAAATTTACAGTTCCTGAACAGTAGCGATCCGAAATTACTATGCTGACTGAACATCCCATTATCACACCATATTGTTGTTGCAGAAGACAATAAGTACTTCCGCCAATCACAAGTTTTGACTTGTTGTTTTATGATTATTTTCTTTTGATTTGGTTCAGTATAACGTCACACGGACAAGTTTATGCCAAATACGGCGTTTGACGATGAGGAAGACGCCAGGTGCCCGCTTATGCCAGACGAAACCTGAAGCCTCACGAAAGTCATCTGGTACGGTGAGAGGCAAGCAATGCAAAGTCTTAACCACAAGTAAAAGGTAAAACATTCGTTTTTGGAAGCAAACGGTTATTTGAAAAACCAAACACCAGATTTTTTCTCTCTTTCAACTTCAATGTCAAGGTTTTACTTGTAGTGATTACTTCTAAATGGAACGACTTCCCACCGGAATTAACACACCTATATCTAAGGCTACTTTAAGGATTTTAACTGTATCTAACTCAAACAAATCTACATATTTCTAAAGCAATTATATATCAATCTAACGTGAGTATTATTTCAGACAGATATCTAAGGATATTACCTGTGTTTGGTTGATAGTATTTCAAGTTATAACGACTTCTCGTGATCGAATGGGAAGAACAACAAGAGCTGTCGGAGGACAGCAACGCTCGACTATTCAACAGCCTTGTCAATTGAATAAATACAGCAGGGTTGCCACTTAGTTGAGAAAATGAAATTCCCTGACTTTTCACTGATTTTTCCCTGACTAAATCGTACTTTTCACTGACAAATACCACCATATTTTTTCAGCCTCCTCCTCACTTACAGCCGTGCAATCCATGCTTTAATATTTATTTTGCTTCAGATATAACAATCTTTCATTAAGAAATATAACAAACAAAAAATACAAAAAAATTAAAGTTAAAATAAAAAAAAAAATTGATTCAAACACATTTAAATTATGTTTATACACAATTAGACCAAAATGTGCTTGGAAATAGATATATAAATATTGCTTGAAGACTGCCTTAGCCACTGAACATCTTAAAAATCTACCCAGATTTCATTTTTCCCTGACTTGTTCCTGACTTTTATAAAGTTTCATTTTTCACTGACAATTATCAAGATTTCCCTGACAATTCACTATCCTTTAAAAAAATCATTTTTCCCTGACTTTTCAAGGTAAGTGGCAACCCTGTACAGAAGTTGAAAAAGGGGCATAATTTTGTAAAAATGCAAAACAGTGTTATAAAACCTGCACAATGCTTATCAGTCCATGACAGTGGGCAAGTGTGTAAAGTTTCAATCCATTCACATCAGTGGGTACTGAGATACCAGCTTATATACAAAACTTACGTACAAAAACTTAACCAAATCGGGACGCGGACGCGGATGCAGACGCGGACGCCGACGCACGGACGAGTCCAATAGCTCTACTATTCTTTGAATAGTCGAGCTAAAATGTTAATATCGAAGCAATTCCGCCACCTTCCCTAAGCCAGATGCAATAGTTCGTTCAATTCAGAACCTTCTGATTAAGTTTATCTAGTTTTCTGTGACAGAGGTATTCCGATACAAAGTAGGGCAAACACAAATAATAATTACTATTGATTGAGAATGACTTGCAATTATATAACACTAACAGTTCGTAAAACAGTCACCCTTTTTTTCTATTCAATTAACCATCAATATTTTCTCATCAACGATTTTGTGCCAGCAATAATGTCTTTTATTTTAACCCTTATATAAATTCTGTAAAACATCGGCTTGCATTTCACAATTAAATATGAACAGGCAGAAAAAAAATCCGTATTGTACCTCTTAAATTCCGTATTGTATGCTGCTGGACTACTTTCATAAATATGCATAGCCTGACACAGTTCAATAAATAGCGCACATTAAAAATTTCACTTAGTTACATTTGAAAATCGATAAACATTGAAGATCTCTTTCAATTTCAAAAATAAAAAACTTCACTTAGTTTCATTTGAATATCAATAAACATTGAAGATTTTTTTTTCAATTAAAAAACAACAAACAAAAAGATAGAGGTATTTAATGAAAGTGTCATTATAACAGTAGCTAGATTTAGGATTTTGTATTCGGCTCTCATGGATTTTGCAAGGACGGATCACACTCGACGCATGCGCGCCTCGTGAAATCCGACTTGGCAAAAATCCACTCAAGCCGAATACAGCATCCCAGATTGAACTACTGATATAGGCCTAATAACCCTATCATATTGTATTTATTACAAACCTTTTTTTTCACTTGCGTAATTCTGACAACTTTTAGCGTCAAGGTCAAGATATACGAAAACCAATGATGATAACACAGAGTTTAAATTATTCAAATTGCTCTAAGCAATGCTATTTGATGTAAAATGTTAATTTCTAAATGTTGTAATTAATAGTTTGAAGTTGAAATTTCTCAATTTTGTTTTTACCATCGCTTTAGAAATGTGCATTCATTTTAATATAAAGCAGTAAAAGTTTGTAATGGAACATTTTTCATGTTTTCTATAACCTTCCAGAATTTCGATGTGTAAATAAGGTTTTTACAATCATTATGTTTCACCTGTATAACAAAGTTCACATTAACAAAACACACATTTTGAAAAATCGTTAGCACAATGAACATGGGACGCGCTGATTTTATTTACTGATTAAATAGGGGACCCTTTTCGGTTTTTTTAAACGATTTTTTTACGTTATATACAATCAGAAATATTACAAAGATTAAGTTTTATAAACCTGATATTATTCCGTTCGAAATGATGAAGATTTTATCTTGGGCTTGACTTATTTTACATAGAAAATCAGAGGCAAACTATGCTACTCGGATATGAACGTATAGCTGGGTACAAAAAAAGATATTAACTGAACTAAATCATAAAAATTAAAGTGACCTGTCGTACATGTCCGTTTTGACCACACCATTACTCAAAATGAAACTTGAAAACAAAATAAAAAGCTTCTAAGGTGTAAAATACATGAATTGTAATTGCCCAGCCAACTTTTCACATGGATCGTAAATATTATGAGAGAAAAGGATTGTAAAATGAAACAAATAAAACATTAATGATTGCGTATTAGATTAGAGGTTTCAACTAGGAGAATTGAAAAGGTAAACCGTACCAAAGTAGGCTACTACTATTTCATTTGAATATAACGTCTCAAAACTCAATATTGGTTATCCATTTTCAAAGATAGCTAGTAACAGTAACATTAAAACAAAATTGAAAATGCATATAAATTGAGCTTGAGTATTCCACTAGTTACAATACCAGATTATAACAAATATGCCTCAAATATTCACCGCGACACCACTAAATATAGTTCGAGTTAAGACACGATGGAGTAACCAGTTCAAAAAGTACTGTTTAAATTATTTCATACGTTTGTACCATTATGATAGTCTTTTTCCTTTTTCCCAGCCAGACTATAAGATTCTTCCACTGGTTGTAGGTGCAGATGGGAATATCCGGCCTCGAGGGAAACTATTTAAGGCGGTAACGGGGCTCAGCCGAGTTACCGCGTAAATAGTTTCCATGGATCCAGCCGCGTAAATAGCTTCCCGAAAACCAGATATTCCTATCTGCACCTACAGCCAGTGATCTAATATTTTTCTTGCATACCATATTCAAGAAATAATTATAACAAGAAACGTGGAAATTCCACAAAAACCAGATTTTCAATTGCATCATGCCAACAGGTTCTTCGAAAAATGGTCATATTCTATTAAGCATATATCTATTTTTTTTATTATAACTATGACAATATGTTTCTACTTTAAGTTACCCAATGTCATTAAAATGACCTTTCTGTACCATTTTGTTTTGAGATTTGAACCTACACCCTTCCATTCCAAAGCACAAAAATATATTTTTTATTTTAAATATGACCCCATTCTTCTATTCTTAGCTACACTGACCTTGACCCTGATCCGAGCGACCTCAAATACATTCCCAAACTTTTGTGTTTGATAAAAGCTATCTACACACCAAGTATACTGACAATAAGTGTACCGTGTACCCAAACTAAAGATACTGAGTGGAAACCATTATTCTATTTTTAGTAACAATGACCCCAAATATCTTTCAAAGCTAATTTTTCAGATAAGCTTGCTGTACACAAAGTTTGGTGGCAGTAACTAAGTCCAAATTAAAATTATAAAGCAGAAATCACTTTTTTGATGAACACACTGAGAAAAAATCTATTTTTAGAGAAAAAAAGTATATTTTTAGTAAGAAAGCCTGGTCAAAAATAATATCGAATGATTTCTTTTTAGAACTTTCTACTTTCAGTGTAACTTCATGTATTTTAAATAAACTAACATTTGTTTCTTTTTCTGAATCGAGAAATGTACTATAAGGAATAAAGAGGAACTATCAAGGTATTAGATATTTATTCCGTTTTATAAAATTTTTAACTACTACATAAATCTTCTAAATATATGTAGTTCGCAATACGTCATTCACAGCACGAGAGTCATATTACAAGCCGGGGTGTAAAATGGAGTTTTCCAGCACTGGCGAAAATACCGGAAATCGGAAATGGTATGCAAGAAAAACTGACAACATTTCTCTTTAATTGAAATGTTAATATATAATTTTATATCTATCCAAGCAAATCTCAGTAGAAAAATGTATGGAACATTTTTATCATCATTTTACTTTTTCAAAAAGTTAAAATTAAAGTTCCACTTGGAGTTCCTCTTGGAAGCTCGTTATCTCCTAGAACACTGAGATTTTTCCCTTTGCGATTGTTGCTACAAACTAAATATTTGCCAGGTATCCTGTCACAGCAACATACAAACTATATTTCAAAGAAAAATTATTACTCGACTCAACTGTGTAATAATATTTCGCTTACCCTTTGTGCCATTTTTACAATCACTATTACTTTCAAAATTGAGACTTGGACCGGCTCGGAAATTTCCGGAGTTTCCCTAATGCGAGGAGAAATATCTACTAGTAAGCAGACGACTCGGTTACAGCTTTAGACGTCTGCAGCGACTTTGTGATCTCATGATAAATGAGCCGTGCCATGAGAAAACCAACATAGTGGGTTTGCGACCAGCATGGATCCAGACCAGCCTGTGCATCCGCGCAGTCTGGTCAGGCACCATGCTGTTCGCTTTTAAAGCCTATTGGGAATGTGGAAACTGTAGCGAACAGGCATGGGAGCTGGTGCCATGGATGTCGGATCCATGCTGGTCGCAAAGCCACTATGTTGGTTTTCTCATGGCACGGCTCATTAATGTTGATGCCCAAATCTGTTTATGTTTTGGATCAACATTATTTATCAGTTTGTTAGCTCTTTAATCTTTTCCTCAAATGATTTAAACGTCTTATATCACATATTTGGGCAATGCATGGTGAAAGAAAGAACGAGGGGTTAACAAAAGTAGATATATATATATCTTTTATTGAAAAAATGAAACACACCAAGATGAAGTTATGTGTTCTAAGAAAAAGTGTCACCTTGATTATTTGTCAAATTGTTTTCTTTGGATTGTCAAAATATGACCCATGGATATACAATAATTTGAGCCGCGTCAGGCCATTTGGAGTCTTGTTGACATCATAGATGACATCGATAAATGACGTCAGAAGTTGCATCTTGTAAACCAGGAAGTGTAAAATAAGATATCGTAGAAAAACTTTGGATTATTATTTTACTTTACTATTTACTAAGTGCTTAGGATGGATTCAGAATTAGAGGTGAGTCTTGTATGTTATCTTTACTATTTAACGATTACATTAACTTATTAAATTTCGATTTTTTTTATGTATTTTTATGCTTTGATTTTGATTTTATGATGTGCCTAGGTGAAATCTAAATCTGCTGTTGGAAGGAAACAAACTATACACTCAGTTCTTTAGTTTAATAGGGAAATCATTCTGTGATGCCAGGTCAAACCAAAAAAAAAAGAAACAAGAGCCATGATGACCCAGTATCGCTCATCTGAGGTGTTTTTTTTTTGTTTTTTTTTTGTGTGTGTTGTTGTTTGACAGCTGGGTCAAGCCTTATGAGGTGGGTTAACATATTTGGGAAATGGTGTGATTTGACAATATCAAACATAAAGATTTTTACTTTTTACTTTACACCAAGTTAACTGTCTCGATTATAAATATCTATACACTGTTTCATGAAATTACTTATTCCTCCGTAGCGCGATCGGTTACGACGTTAGGTGTAAGTCTTACTTTCCGCGGCGGTCCGGGGTTCGATTCCCGACGCGGTCATCTTTTTTTTTTTCTTGGTTTGAAATTTTAAAATAATTTTGAAACAAACTCATACTCTAATGATCATAATATTACTAAACTTGAATTTGAAAGAGAGATTATTTTTAACCAAATCTGCAGGTCAGTGCCTTTAAGATGAAAAGTAATTACTCATCTATACTAATAAGATTTTCAGTATAAATTTTAGTGGAGTAGTAAAACGTAGACGAGTGTTCGTCAGTGTAGCTTATGATTATTTGATAAACAGCGCTATCGTTAGTTCTAAACCTCGTCTGAACATTATTTTTTTTCTCTCCTTTTTAAAAAAAAATCTATAAATAAATAGTATTAGTTCTTTTTCACCGAAGATATTAATTTTTTGGTATTTCATATTCTGCTAGGATCTGGAGGAAGAGTACTCCCAACATTTTGGGTCGCAGTGTTCCTCTCAGTTAGACCATATGGAAACTGGTAGTTTTACAAATGATGCTTCTGACAGCGATTTTGAGATTGAAAGAGATGGCAGTGTGATCGAGGATGTGATTGAGGCTAGAGCGAGGGCAATGAGTGCAGATGAGGGCAGCGAGGATGACAGTGATGAGAATGACGAGAATGACGAGGACAGGGAGCAGGTGCGTAGGTTTATCAGGACGGGTTGTGGATGTTCAAAAATGTGTCACAAGAACTTTTCATTTCAAGAGATTTATATGCATAGATTACATGTAAAGGAAATGGACAATGAGTCTAAGGATATGTATGTAATGGGGGTTGTCAACAAAGAGTGTGTATTTCCATCTGATAAAACAAAACGTGGCAGAGAGAGAAAGCGTGCACCGGCTAAAGACCTTTACTTCAAAGGAACTAAGGTATGCAGGAAAGCATTTCTGGTATGTTTCGCTATTGGCAAGAAATACCTGAACACAATCAGTTCCCATGTGAAAACCAAAGGGGTAATTCCACGTATGCATGGAAACACGGGAAGAAAGGCACATAATGCTTTTAGCTACAATGATGTCAAGCGCGTTGTTGAATACATAAAAAACTTTGCTGATGAAAAAGGATTGCCCCAGCCAGCTGCTCCGAGGGGACGGGACAATATACCTCCTATATTTCTGCCATCTGACACTACCAAGAAAGAAATGCATGAAGAGTATGTTTCATTGTGTAGAAGTTCTAGTTCAGGATTTAAGGCCGTTTCTCTGACTTTGTTCAAAAACATTTGGTCAAACTGTGTACCACACATACGTATAGCGGGACCGAGAGAGGATGTGTGTGCTCGTTGCGAAAAGTTGAGACAGCGCGTGATGGATGCCAGAACCGAGCCTGAGAAATTAGAGGCAACAACAGAACTGCGAGACCACATACTGGTGGCTCAAAACGTAAGTATAATACATTTAATATTTGTTACTATACATAGAATTTCTAATAAATCTTCTTATTTCCTTTTTACCTCCGATGAACAATTACTTTAGAAACACTATTGGAATGAAAGAAGTAATTTTCGAGAATCGCTTGGTTGAAATACAAGTTTTCAGAATTGTTTAAGAATGTAACGTAGATGTTAAAAGTTAGCATCCCTCTCGATGACGTAAATGAACGGACAAATGAGTAGATGTGAGTTAGAAATTCCTATTCCTATTGAGCCATTATTAAATCTTAACAAATGGATAATTTGTCTGTCACACAGCTATTAATTTAGCAATTTATTTCTTAGGAGAGAGAGTTATACAACGAGTGCATTAAGAAGTGTAAAGAGGACCCGGACTACACGCACTACACTTTTGACTTTAGTCAGAATGTTGCACTACCGCACAGATCTAGACAGATTGGTCCACTCTTCTTTCTCACTTTAAGGAAGGTCCAACTTTTCGGTTTCCGCATAGATGGCATTCCCAGACAGCTAAACTTTCTTATAGATGAAGATCAGACAATTGGTTCCGACGGGAAAAACACACATGGCCCAAATGCAGTACTATCTATGCTGGACTGGGCTCTACAAACTTACGGAAGCAACAAGCCCCGGTTCTCGATCCACTCTGATAATTGTCCAGGTAAATATATAGCCATAAATGAATGCAACTGAACATAATTTTTATTGAGTATAAATTTAAAAGATTCATGTATTTATTTACATAAATTTAGTAGTCGAAATGAAACGTTACGTTAAAAATTTTAGAACTTTGTAATAACAACAAAATATAAAATAAAAAAATATGCGTATCAATATGTCTGAAATTTTTCGAAATGTTTGTAGGACAAAACAAAAATAAGTACACCATGGGTTATTTCATGTGGAGGGTCATGACTGCTCAGAGTACAGGGATCGAGTTCCTCATGCAAACACCTGGTAAGTATGAAAAAAGGGAGCGGTGGTATAGCGGTTAGGGTGTCGGTGTATGAACACAGGGTTGGTGGGCTCGAGTCCCATTGAGGCCACGACCATGACTTCTAATTTGACACCAGTATTGGTATTTCCAGGAAGCGGACTCAAGATTGAATAAATTAAGCTCAAAGCTTTCATAACAATCCAGCTAACTTAAATTAGTATAAACTAAACTAAGTATTATTAACTGACATAACGTAATCACATCTTTTTTTTGTTGTGGTCAATTATTTATGCAATACATATCCCCTTCCTCTACAATCGCGGACAATTTTTTTCAACATGAAATTTACCAACAGGGTTTAAATCATATCCACGACCTAAACCCTACCGCAAACGGGTTTCAGGTCCAACCGATTCACTGGGCTCATCGATCAACAACATAGTCTGATGTATTCTACATTTTGTTTAAATTTCTTAACATTAAAGCCAGCGTATTTGTGAATTAATTCAGTATGTTTTGAAATGTGTACAATATTTCTTTTTCTGTCCAGGGCATGCACGCTGTCACGTGGATGCCGGATTTGCCAGCGTCAAAAAGTTGTTTCGGCGAAGCGACTGTGAGACTCTTGGCCAGTTAGAGGACATTGTAAACAAGTCGTCAATGGCAAATCTTGCAGTTAGATATCCTCAGTGGAGCTGGCGCAATTGGAAACAGTTCCTTGATGGAGTGTTCAAACCCATGAAAAATATAAGGTAAAATAGTAAACTTTAATTGTTACAAAACGTATTTCTGTCATTACCAGAGTTAAGTTAAACTCTCTGAAACTATCCGGTATTCATGCCAAAGAAGAGACCGTGGAAAACTTTGTCCATTTTGGCTCATGGGATTCAAACCCGCGACATCCCGACTTGGGGTCCGACGCTCCATCCATGCGCTACTGCTGCTCATTGTGTCTAATGTACAGATAGTGTCAAATTATTCTGCATAATACAATATACAATATACATAATACATCGCGGGTGTTTTGTATAAAATACTTAGTATGTTTATGACGTATTAATTTGCGATTGGTAAACTGTTTTACATACAATATGTCACAGGGAAACAGAAAATAACGAGTTATTACTGTAACCTTTCAGCAATTTAAAATTACTTTCAGGAAATACCAATACTTTCGCTTCTCAAGTGAGGAACCAGGCACTGTAACCGTTCGTACTGTTCGCGATGCTCCTGAGCAGAAGGTCAATATCCTGAAGACACCTGGGTTCAGATTTGTGTCGTCTGCTCGACCAGAAAGTATTGCAGCTGGAGGTCTGTCACAGTAACGCCATCGTTACCTGCTCAACAGTGTCCGTCCTTATGTCAGACAAGATTTCCAGGATGTGTTTTTGTGCACCCCAGTACTTGTAAAAGAAACACGTGTTGACCAGGACAGTCGTTCATTGGTCCTTATAATTTATGTATTGAAAGCAGTTGACAGACTATTTGAGACAAAATCAAGGGATTACATGTTATTTGTTATGTTAATCACACACTTCCAATATTTTAGATATTAAATATCATGGTCATAATATTCAAGTTTTGTTTATTTTTGCGCTCTAACATAATATATGCAGTTCTTTAAAACAGTTCTTCGGAGACGTCATGTAACGCATTTTTGACGTCATTTATACCTTTTTCTACATTGAACACCATGTTACTCTACTTAGTGTGGTATCTTGACCAGATTTCATAAATGCATAATTTTGGTACCAAAAGAAAGGGTAAAGAGTGATACATTCGATGAATGAAAAATCCAAAAATCGAAAATTTTGCCCACAAGACCCCTTTTTGCTAGACTGTGCTCATTAATTATTATATTTGAACTGCATCTTTAATAATTATGTCCATGGACATTAGAATCACTATAACCAGAGAGATCAAAAAGTGTATAGTATAATGTGTGTAGTAGGTATTTATTTAAATCAATTATTTTAGATTAATAATATCTGTCATGTGTAGAATAGTTTCTTTGTAGCACTCTTTCTTATAGTGGAGAATGAACACAAAGCGCGGGAAATTAACGTCCGTAAGCAGAAGTGACGTCATGATGTTTTGCGTTACGCACAATAACAAAGTTCCGCTTTAGCTTTGTCGTTTGTAGCGTAACGTTATGTTTTTATGGTAAACTAACGTGTTTTGAATCGAGAAATATACTATAAGGAACGGAGATAAACTATCGAGGTACCTGCTTTTTTTGTATTTTACATAAACATTATGTTATTAGTGCATGAACCAGTAGTTGTCATTAACAGCACGAGAGTCATCTGGTATGGGGATGCCAGATGGGTTTTGCCGGCATGGGTAAAATCATCGGAAACGCAAGTCCGGTGTGCAAGAAAAACTATTCTTGCTTTCCGAATCGGGCGTACCTGATGAATGATAAGATGGTGTGTAGACAGACATACAGACAGACAGACGATAATCTGTTAGCATGTTTATTTCAGAAAAGCATGAATGTGTAAGCAAAGGTTAATTTGAGAAATTGACAAATTAATATTTTTTTCATTTTAAATTTATTATTTTGTTAAAGTTGTTGAAGTACTTGAAACAGGTACAATACATGAAAGATAATTTTTGCGTACGCTCTGTTACTTAATTTGTTATCCCTTCCTTGTAACTTTTATTACCTTTTATGGCAAATAATCTAGAAACCATACTAAGAGGTAATAAACTGTATATTGGGGGCTGATAGCGGGTATTTTGCACCTTTACACAATAAACATGTTTCGTTGAACTAAATGAGATAATTAAATACAGCAATACAATAAAAATCCATGGAATAGTAATGATAAAGCTTTATTCTTTAATTAAACAAATGCTGGCTACTTCAATTTTAGATTTATACCTCACAACAAATAAAGTTTATTAAATCATTTTTTTTTTGTTGGAATTAACGTCGCACCGACACATCATAGGTCATATGGCGACTTTCCAGCTTTAATGGTGGAGGAAGACCCCAGGTGCCCCACTGTGCATTATTTCATCACGAGCGGGCACCCGGGTAGAACCACCGACTTTCCGTAAGCCAGCTGGATGGCTTCCTCACGTGAAGAATTAAACGCCCCGAGTGAGGCTCCAACCCACATCGATGACGGGCAAGTGATTTGAAGTCAGCGGCCGTAACCACTCGGCCACGGAGGTCCCCTTAAATCTTTTAATTGCTCGTGTTTATATAATGCGATGTAACGTTAGCTTATTGCAAAGGAATAAATGGCATAATCATGTCAGATCTAAAGGCACAGACCTCCTGATTTTGGCAAAAATATCTTTCTTTAAAATTGAATAAATTATGAACATATGAGTATGAGTTTTTGTTTCTTGACTATCTCAAAAAAAAAAACAAAAAAAAAAAAAAAAAAACAAGAAAGAATCGAACCCGTGTCGCCGCGGCAATAAACATTATCTAGCGGTCTCGACCGATACACAACGCAGGATACGTATCTAAAAGTCGTTAAATATAAAGCTTTATAATAAAGGCAGTTTACCTCCGGTATCACGTTACAAGCGCTTTTCAGTTTTGAATGGAAAAATTAGTAAAAGTAACTTATTCTTATTTGTTTCCATAACTTATAATCATTCACTTACTATGAAAAAAAAGTAATTTTCTGATATCGAAATTTTTCTTATTGGTCGTACGATCTGGGGGTCAATGCCTATTTTAATTATCTCATACCGTCGCTTGTTATGTTATAGAAATAAAGGTTTTAGGAACGAATGAATCTATCGGCATATACATATTGCTTTTCATATAGTTTTTAATAAGAGTTAGGACATTTTAAGTAAAACAAGTTGAAATGGTGCGGTGCGAAAACTCACTATTTAGAAGGGGCGTGGAGTGAAAACACGATAATAAACCATGTCGTGGGACGAGATTTAGTAACTGGTATGCCGGGGGCGCGGGGCGAAAACAGAATAATTATCGCTGCTTAAACATCGTGTTTCCCCCACCCCCGAAATTTCAGTTACTAGATCTCGCCCCACGACCCAGCTAGATATCATATCTTTGCTCCGCGCCCCGCTAGATAGTCCCCGTGATTTTAACTTGTTAATTCTGTTGTTTTTTTCTTTTACACTCGGTTGGTCTCCGAGCGAAAACTCGCTATTTACAAAAATGTAGTGGGGCACACACGGAGCGAAAACAATAACTCCTGTCAGAGTTAACTGGACTGCTTTTACACATCAATGATCATCTCCACTTAAGCCGTGACTCGGAATCATCGTAAATTACAATATTCATATACCCAGCTAGGATATTGATGCAAGTAATATTGCAGACTTTTCCATCATAATTTCTACAAAACGCTTGATTCACTAATGCGAATCAAGCACGCCCTTGGCAGAAAACAAACTCCACCAAAAAGTTACTACTTTTATGTATAATGATAATAAATACACCTTCAAATTTATCCCTATAATTCCCTAATCCATTGGCATCAAGCCAATATCCGACATCTTTTATCGTTTCCATTTTCCGACGACATATGTGACAAATGAAAAAAACAGTGACAATACTGGTAGCAAGACATTTCGACCCCAAGACATTTCAACCCCAAGAGACAATTCGACCCCAAGACATTTCAACCCCAACTCCTTGGACATTTCGACCCCATTCAATGATATGCCTGAAAACATTTAGGAATGTCGTCATTATTATAAATAAGCTTTAATCTATAGATAATTGAGCAATTTCAAAACGTAATTACGCTTAATTACCAATTAAAACGTTAAAATAAGGTTATTTTCGCGAAAATAAGATTTTTTACGAAAATTAGCCATATTTGTCTAACTTTCTTTATTTTCTAAAATTCTTTTTTTTTTTTAATTTCTTAAATACTATATTAGTATATGTCTTCATAAGAAAAATGAGTGATTTTTATGTCACAATAACGAAATAATCATCATTTATAAATTATTCTTTTATTAACGAAAATAACGGGATTTATGTATTAGCCGCGTTTAATTTTACAATTTGATTTTGCTTCCGCGCAGAATACACTCGCATAGGATTTTTTGTTCAAAACCATGCTAAATATAAATATTTTTTCTTGAAACTTAACATGGACACGTAGAAATATATTCCTAATAAAAACTCAAAAGGATTTTAAAAAATATTCATTACTTTAGATTATATGTCTTGATTTTGCCTGACACTTGAAATTTTTGTGCATACAGAATCAGGCGAATTCAAGACCCGCATACGCTTTCTTTTCAAAACCACACTAAATATTACTAATTTTTCTTGAAACTTAAAATGGACACGTAGAAATATATTCCTAACAAGAGGGTCATGATGACCCTGGATCGCTCAACTGAGTAATATGAGTTTTATGTTTCAAATGTCAAACTGATGATAAAATATTAAGAAAGTCAGTAGGTCACATTCATGGTCAATGAAATTCAGTTTTGCGATTTGTGTGCAAAACTGTGTATGTCATCAAAATTTCAAGGCTGTATCTTAATAAAACAAGGAAGTAGGTCAGTAGGTCAAGGTCACAGTCAAGTGACATCATATTACTTGGTGTCATCAGGTAATTATAATTAAACAGTCTTGAAAATAGGATCAGATGATTTTTTAAGGATTTTCCTATATAACTCACATAATTACTAAGTGACCCCAGGGCGGGGCCTCTTTTAATCCCAGGGGCATAATTTGAACAATTTTGGTAGAGGACTACTAGACAATGCATCATACCAAATATCAAAAGCCTAGGTCGTATGGTTTCAGACAAGAAGATTTTCAAAGCTTTTTCCTATATAAGTCTATATAAAACTTGGGACCCCCAGGGCAGGGCTTCTTTTCACCCAAGGGGAACAATTTGAACAATTTTGGTTGAGGACCATAAGACAATGCTACAAACCAAATATCAAAGGTCTAACTGGTGTGGTTTCAGACAAGAAGATTTTTAAACTTTTTTCCTACATAAGTCTATGTAAAGATTTGGACCCCCGGGGCGGGGCCATATTTGACCCTAGAAGGATAATTTGAACAATATTGGTAGAGGACCACTAGATGATGCTACATACTAAATATCAAAGCCCTAGGCCATGTGGTTTTGTACAAGAAGATTTTCAAAGTTTTCCCAATATAAGTCAATATAAACCATGCGACCCCCGGGGCGGGGTCATATTTGACCCTAGCGGGATAATTTGAACAATCTTGGTTGAGGACCACTAGATGATGCTACATACCAAATATCAAAGCCCTACGCCATGTGGTTTTGTACAAGAAGATTTTCAAAGTTTTCCCTATATAAGTCTATATAAACCACGTGACCCCCGGGGCGGGGCCATCTTTGACCCTATGGGGACAATTTGATCAATTTTAGTAGAAGACCACTAGATGATGCTTCACACCAGATACCAAAGCCCTAGGCCCTGTGGTTTTGGACAAGAAGATTTTTAAAACTTTTCCTTTCTTTTGCCATGGCAACCAGAATTCTGCATGGAATTCAATTCTTTGAACAATTTTGAAAGGAGGGCCACCCAAAAATCATTCCTATGAAGTTTGGTGTAATTCTACCCAGTGGTTTTCAAGAAGAATTTTTTTTTAGAAATTGTTGACGGACGACGGACTACGCACGACGCACTACGCACGACGGACGACGGACATCAAGCGGTCACAATAGCTCACCTTGTCACTTCGTGACAGGTGAGCTAATAAAAGCTCAAAAGGATTTTTTTTTAAATATTCATTCCTTAAAATTTTAAGATTTGATTTTGCCTCTCAGTTGAGATTTCAGCGCATATAAAATCGGGCGAAATCAACGTCCGTACAAGTTTTTCCTTTATTAATCATACTAAATATAAATATTTTTTTCCTGAAAATTGACATGCACACGTAAAAATATATTCCTGATAAAAGCTTTAAAGGATCTTCCAAAAAAATATCCATCACTTTAAATTTTATGTCTTGATTTTACCTGTCACTTGAGATTTCCGCGCATGTAGAATCGGCGAAATCAAGACCCGTATGCGTTTTTCGCTTCAAAACCACCCTAAATATAAATATTTTTCTTGAAAAGTGACATGCACACGTAGATATATATTTTTAATAAAAGCTTAAAAGGATTTTAAAAGATGTTCATTAGTTTAAATTTTATGTCTAGATTTCTAGATGGACGCAGTGGTCGAGACAGCTAAGACGCTTTCCTACGGAGGTGAAGGGGCCCGGTTCAAATCCTGGCTACTCCCATTGCGGTGTGTCCTTGGGCAAGGCATTTTATCACGACTGCCTCAGTCGACCCAGCTGTAAACTGGTACCAGCAAATTGCTGGGGGTAAGGTATAATTGGTTTTTTAACTGTTCTTAAAATGGGGTCGCCCAAAAGCTCTACAGAGCTAATGTTAATTGTTTCACAAAGCGACGAAAATAAAATTTACCTTTACCTTTAATTTGATTAGATTTCGCGATATCTATGATTGCATGGGAAACACTAAAATACTTACGAATTACCATTGTGTGTTCGGCAATGAAGTCAGATATCATTGCACAATAAATACATTTTAGGGTCATCGATGCTTCAAGAAGACTATTTACGTAAAAGTTCACTGTTTTGATTCATCTTCTAATACTTTTGTTGTGACTACACGTTAAAAGTAACTAATTTATAACCAAAAATTACAGGTTAAGACGGGAAGTAAATATTCCGTGAATAATGCAGTATTTTGAAAGTTCGTACTATTATTAGACAATACCGTGTTGATCCGAAGGATTTCTTTTGATCCTGGTTCCGACAACGAAAAATTTACTTTAGCGAATTTCAAAATAACTGCTCATTTTCAGTACATGTACTATACTATAATGTTACGGCCTCGGGCAAATACGACAACCCTTGGACAAATAACAAGGCCAATCTGAAATCGCTTGATTAATGATAATATTATTATTCAACTTTTAACTGTTGACGGTAACACCATAAGAACTCTGTGAGCTACCTTATGACAGCTTATCTATGCACGTTCAGGTGAAAAATCTTGACAAGTTGTTTCGACGTATTTTAGAAATCATGATCGTTTTCGCCAGTAAAACAAATGAGTTGTATGTAGGTACTTGAGAATAATTTTGAGAGATATTTTTAATGCGACATAATCAAGAGTAACTAGAACTTACCTTATTTTTTGGAATTCCTATTTATTTTCTTTAGCGAGTATCTTATCATTTGAACTGTGATAAAAACTGCTTTAAAAGTCATTTCCTTTTAGGCCACAAAATTATACACATATGTGTTGATCAAGATAATACAACCAACCAAGCACATATTATATAGTCCCATGCCTCGTTTAATTCTTATCCGAAATTGTTTGCAGTTCACAACTGACACTCTTGTTCGCCAATTTATTCATTAACTTTGCAGCATTTGAATCGCAATTTATCATTGCACAAATAGTCCACACTATCAAAATGTCTCATCCTTTTATATTTTCTTATTATTTTCCTTGACAACTGCCAGAATTTCTGACAGGAAACACCTGCATTTTACACAATACCGAATAAACGAAAGTATCGTTGTAATCTCCGAAGCTGTTCATCCCGCTCAGTCATACTTGGTTTTTAAATGAACATGTTGGATGATTTTTTGTTAAAATGTGACAAAAAATGTAATCTATAACTCTGATATAAAACAAAATGGCGTCATTTAAAAATCTTACGGAAGTGGCTTCTCCGTATTGGCCCTCTCTTTTGAACCAATCAAAATGCTTGAATTCCTTATTGTCCATGTTTTTCTCGTATTGGCCCTGTTTTACTCATATTGGCTCAGTTATGTTTTGTATTATAGCTCTGTCTGTTTCATATGATGTTTGCAACTGATCTAATACTGTGTGTAATGTTGTAAAGTTGAATAATAATAATTAATAAAAACTGTATTACAAAAATACATTATTTTCTAGTACATGTAAGTGGTCTAAGCAATAACATTTTCACAACAACTTCAGTTAAAGAGGTAGGTAGATAAATCGAAAGGATCAATTTCTCAATTTCTACACCATTGTCAAACAAAATCCCCAACACAAGAGGCCCGGCGCTGATGCGCCGTGCACTGAAAAAGAAAGCGTGTTTTAAACCAACAGTATTACCAATAAATGATGACACTTATATTATTGTATGTAAAAACTAGAACGTGATAATTAAAGTTTTCTAGAGTAAACATATTAAACAATTAATTAGTATGCGCTGGCTTTGAATTATGTATATACAGAAATGCTCATCGTACTTAAATTAATATTGAACAAATGTCACATAATTAGAGATCTTTTTGCCTAGATATTTACCGACATTTTCCTACCACCATTAGCATTTCATATTAGAATCGAGATTGTCCATTGAGCCCTTAGTTAGATATAGCTGAAGGCAATTTAAATATCGATTTTATTGAAAACATGGTTTATGAACCCCCCCCCCCCCCCCACACACACACCACCCCGCGCTTAATTTTGGAGATGGACGTAAATTTATGGAAGATAACGAACAAAGACCCCCCCCCCCCCCCCCCCACACACACACACACCACCCCGCGGTTAATTTTGGAGATTGACGTAAATTTTTGGAAGATAACGAACAAAGCTACAAGATTATCGATTTTTCAAATAAGGTTTATCAGCAGTCGCGTTTAAAACAGAAAGTTCGATATGAAAATATTTTAAATATGCTTACCCTGAGAAAACATTTACGTATTTCCATGTCAGATTTGAACTGCAGATTAAACAAAAATGTTTAATTTAAGCCTCCAGTTTCTTTAATATAAACAGAAGTCAAGCATAGCTAAACAGAAACTGACACATTGATACTTTAAGAAATATTGAATTACATTTCTATACAACTTTGACGCAAAATACATTCTTATGTAAACTTATAATGTAAATGCAATCGTTTCAAGCGTATTATTTAAGTGTTAGCGACCTTCGAATGTAAAGTAAGTTTAAAAACTGAAGATACAACATTTTAATGCGGATTCTTTGCTATGGTCATTTTTAAAACGGACAGTTTAGCTAACCATAACAGAATTAGTGTCCTAAAGTTGATCAAATGCGAAATTGCGAATGTAAACATTAGCTTTACGTGCAAATGTCAAAACAACAAAAAGCCTAATTTAGCAAAGATAACAGAAAAAGTTACTGGCTGGCAGGCAGGTTTGATATACTGAATAGTTCAGGTAGTGGTTTGCGTGAACGACCTTGTCCATTGTTCGACTTCTGCTTTTGACCTTACTTTTTGCCACCAGGGCAAATATTATTATATACTGAAAAATTGGCTAATATTTTTGCAGCTCGAAGTTTCACGCTTACCTTTGTATGAACTACAGAGCTATACAGTTGGCCGATATATATTACATTTTAGAAAAGAAACTAAAAAAAGGCTCATGGAAAAGCCCAAATGCTGTCGCCGGCTACCTTTAGGCACCTACATAGGTACCTACCTTTATGTAGGTATTCAATAATAATAATAATAATAATAAATTCTTTAGTTATAGACATGCAAACAAAATAGAACATTTAAAACATTCAGTTCAAACATTGCCTTCTATAACTATAACAAAAAATGTACAAAGTTAACGTTAAATTACACGACAATCACTCAGAAAACGTAATCTAAAATTGCATTCATACTTAAACATTATACATAAAACAGAATAAGTTTTAAAGGCAAAGACTTCAAACAATCTAAAACCTTAGTTGGTACATTAATGTAACAAATAAGATTTCAGTGACCTTTTAAACAAGTTTAGAGAGATGTTAGAGAACGAAAGTTTGTAGGTGTGTTTTTCCTCTTAACGTAAATAGTTTCGGCGTTATCTACAATCGAAACATGGCTTTGGGTAGTAACAAAGCTTATACTGCATGTTCGTTTTTATATCTGTCGATACTTTAACTGTCGAGGTTTAAGCGACATAAAAGGAATAAAAATAAATCTGAATAAATAGCAATTCATTCGTAAAGTTTAAATAATCCATAGTATTTATGATAAACATCTGTAGGTATTGACTGACTTTAAAAGAACCCATTGACAAAAGACAACCAGCGCAAAATTAATAAGATACTCTTACGCTGAAATGACAGGACTATATATCACATCAACAGTACAGTACACTCACATTTTACCTATAACCTTAATTATACTGAAGTCATGCAAGACTAAAAAAACTATGTTATCATTAAAACAAAACCTATTTTGTTTGTAATTTACTTATTTGCATATGAATTATTATGCGAATTTTATAACTATATCTATCTTATAAATGGATATTTCTATCCACGAAAAAATATTTCTGATGCATTTTGTCTCTGCAGTAATTCTCATGTTTATGCAATATTTTAAAAATAAAATATTGAATTTGATGTTGTCTGGCACAAAACACTATATAGACCGTCATGGATATATGAGCTGCACCATAAGAAAACCAACATAGTGCGTTTGCGACCAGCATGGATACAGACCAGCCTGCACATCCGCGCAGTCTGGTCAGGATCCATGCTGTTCGCTTTCAAAGCCTATTGGAATTAGAGAAACATTTAGCGAACAGCATCTGCGCGGATGCGCAGGCTGGTCTGGATCCATGCTGGTTGCAAATGCACTATGTTGGTTTTCTCATGGAGCGGCTCATATATGACTTGATCTACATTGGTGAGGTTCTCAAGAGTTTGGCTTGATATCATTTTATCGTTCGAAAAGGTGGCTACATACTTAATGTTTGCCTTGTATCATGTTTGAGTTGAGCTTCACAGCATTATATATACTTCTTTGATTCGTCGATGTTTTGAATATGCTGTTATGTTTTGATATATACATCTTGATGTATATGTATGTATTTTCGGTATAAGGCAACATTTTACTTGGATTAGAAGAAATAAGTAGTTATTCCACATATTAAAAAAATATTTTAAATTTACTTACCCCGAGAAAATGTCTACGTATTCCCATGTCACATTTGAACTGCAGATTTAACAAAAATTTTGCTTAATTCTTGCTTTCATTTAGTTTATTAATATAATAATAAAAGTAGAAGGTCAAGGCAACTGAACAGGTAATATTTTCATTTAATATTTTAAGAAATATTGAATTACATTTCTATACAACTTCGACGAAAAATTTAAACTTTAAATGTAAATACAATCCTTTAATGCGTGCTATTTGAGTGTTGACGACCTTTGAAAGTAAGTCTCAAAAATGAAGATATCGTTATTTTTCAAGTAATATTTTTATACGGATTTTGTGTTATGGTGCTCTAGAATGAACGTTTCTAAAACTGACGGGTTTAGCTGACCTTAACAAAATCAGTGTCCTTAAGTCGGTTCTGGCTCTGCGTGAAAATGTCAAAGCAAATGAAGCCTAATTTAAAAAAGAATAATAGAACAAGTTATCGGCTGATTGGCTTGCATGCCTTGTGCATTGTTGGACTTCTGATTTTACCCTTACTTTTTGCTACTAGGTCAAATGTGGTAATATACTAAACAAGAGGGTCATGATGACCCTGAATCGCTCACCTGAGTAAAATGAGCTACATGTTTCAAATGTCAAACTGATGATAAAATATTAAGAAAGTCTGTAGGTCACATTCATGGTCAATGAAATTCAGTTTTACGATTTGTGTGCAAAACTGTGTAAGTCATCAATATTTCAAGGCTGTATCTTAAAAAACAAGAAAGTAGGTCAGTAGGTCAAGGTCACAATCAAGTGACACCATATTACTTTGGGTCATCAGGTAATTATAATTAAATAGTCCTGGAAATAGAATCAGATGATTTTTTAAGTATTTTTCCTATATAACTCACATAATAACTTAGTGACCCAGGGCGGGGCCTCTTTTAACCCCAGGGGCATAATTTGAACAATTCTGGTAGAGGACTACTAGACAATGCATCATACCAAATATCAAAAGCCTAGGTCGTATGGTTTTTGACAAGAAGGTTTTCAAAGCTTTTTCCTATATAAGTCTATATAAAATTTGGGACCCCCAGGGCAGGGCCTCTTTTCACCCCAGGGGTACAATTTGAAAAATTTTGGTTGAGGACCATAAGACAATGCTACAAACCAAATATCAAAGGTCTAAGAGTTGTGGTTTTAGATAAGAAGATTTTTAAACTTTTTAAAAGTCTATGTAAAACTTGCGACCCCTGGGGCGGGGCCATATTTGACCCTAGGGGGATAATTTGAACATTCTTTGTAGAGGACCACTAGATGATGCTACATACTAAATATCAAAGCCCTAGGCCATGTGGTTTTGTACAAGAAGATTTTCACAGTTTTCCCTATATAACTCTTTATAAACCGTGTGACCCCCGGGGCGGGGCCATATTTGATCCTAGGGGGATAATTTGAATATTCTTGGTAGAGGACCACTAGATGATGCTACACACCAAATATCAAAGCCCTAGGCCATGTGGTTTTGTACAAGAAAATTTTCAAAGTTTTCCCTATATTACACTATATAAATAATGTGACCCCCGGGGCTGGGCCATATTTGACCCTAGGGGGATAATTTGAACAATCTTGGTAGAGGACCACTAGATAATGCTACATACCAAATATCAAAGCCCTAGGCCATGTGGTTTTGTACAAGAAGATTTTCAAAGTTTTCCCTATATAACTCTATATAAACAATGTGACCCCCGGGGCGGGGCCATATTTGACCCTAGGGGAATAATTTGAACAATCTTGGTTGAGGACCACTAGATGATGCTACATACCTAATATCAAAGCCCTAGGCCATGTGGTTTTGTACAAGAAGATTTTCAAAGTTTTCCCTATATAAGTCTATATAAAACATGTGACCCCGGGGCGGGACCATATTTGACCCTAGGGGGATAATTTGAATAATTTTGGTAGAGGACCATTAGATGATGCTACACACCAAATATCAAAGCCCTAGGCACTTTGGTTTTGGACAAGAAGATTTTTAAAGTTTTTCCTTTCGGTTGCCATGGCAACCAGAGTTCTGCATGGAATTCAATTCTTTGAACAATTTTGAAAGGGGGCCAACCAATGATCATTCCTGTGAAGTTTGGTGTAATTCTGCCCAGTGGTTTCAAGAAGAAGATTTTTTTAGGAAATGTTGACGGACGGACTACGCACGACGCACGACGGACGCCGGACATTGAGCGGTCACAATAGCTCAGCATGAGCCTTTGGCTCAGATGAGCTAAAAACTGGCTGATTTTGTTTTACCGAACGAGGTTCACTGTTATCTTGGTACGAAGTACAGAGTCATACAATTGGCAGATATTGTCTATGAATTTTCGGAACGAACGTTTAAAGAACTCAAATGTTTAACCTGGCCTAACACTACAATAATGTATGATACTGTGACTATATGTCCGAAAAAAGAGACAAGAACATTCTTTGTTAATCCTTCTTAAGGTCATAGTAAGGTCACAGCGGAAGGTCAAAAGTCAAGTAATTGCATTATTGTTATGAACGTGAGATTGCTACTTTTTTTTATATACGTCTGTCTGTGATGTTCCCGCCACAGCTTCTGTGGTATCAATAAAATGTGTCTTTATTAGCCATATTTTTCCAGACGTAATATAAATCACACTGCTAAAATAATAAATGCCTTGGGCTTGTAAGCACAAACCAAGATTTGGCATCGCGATGCTAATGTACGTTGCCAGTCTTTTATCCTACCAAGTCATAACATGAGAATTTCGAGAGCGACACGACTTTGCCAAGTACTCACCTCAGGCATTCTTCTTCTGTTCTGTACACACGAGAATGCTTTTCCCCAAACACTAGACAGCTAGGCAACCAAAGAGTGTGGTCGCACATCCCAATAGAGGGAACGTCGTGCTTCCCTTTGGCGTCAAGCATCAAATCCCCGTGTATGAATTTTTGCAGCGTCGGGCTAAGCAATTCCCTGTACCGGCTTCGCTGGCTCGCCAAATATGGAGCCGGTGTAATGAAGTATTTCGACCCCCATAGAATAATGACCCCCCGGTCATTATTCTATAGAAAAAGTGACCCCCCGGTCATAGTATTATGACCTCCAGATCATAATACTATGACTCCCCCATGTGAAGTAATCTGAACCTCACGAAGAATATTGACTCCCATAAAAAAACGACCCCCCATCATTTGGTCAAATTTAGTGATAACTCATGTATCTAAGGCCTAATTGCTGCATTTTACGCCCCCACTCGGGGGAGGGGGCATATAGATTTGCCCTTGTCCGTCCGTCCTTCCGTTTGACCATTAGCCCCAGATACCATCACTTGACACAGAAATCAGAGCATTCCACAACGGGAAAAGGGATTCTATTTCTAGACGCTGTATCTTGGTGTATACATTTTTTCAGGAAAATAACAATCCACAATACGTTCACAAAACACACCAGTGTCAATAATCCCTGCAAACTTCGGTATGAAGTAATTCTTCAGAAGAAAACCGCACAAGAAACTGCTAGCATAGAACTTAGTATTAATAGAAGTTGCAATACTTAGCAGTGGCAGTAAAGTACGGTAGCGGCAATAATAGAAAGTAGTAGTAGTAGTAGTAGTAGTAGTGGCAGTGGTAGTGGCAGTTGCAGTAGCAGCAGCAGCAGCATCAGCAGCAGCAACAGCAGAGGAATAAATGACAGCAACAACAGCAGCAGGAGAAGGAGAGGTAGATGTACAAGACGTATTAGTGGAAGCAGGTATAGTAGTATCAGTAGTAGCAGTTGTAGTAGTAGTAGTAGTAGTAGAAGTAGTAGTAGTAGTAGTAGAAGAAGAAGAAGTACATGTAGTAATAGCAATAGAAGTAGCGGCACCAGTAGTAGTAGTACAATCAAAATGTTAACTATTGGCAATGGAGGGTATTAGAGTTGTAGATCTAGTAAAATTGTCCGTTAGGTTTGGTGGGGATCACTTTTTAATAGATATTATCGTCGAAAGTCTTTTTAGGAGCCGGTGTTTTACACGGAAAGAGTAACTTTTTAAGTAGAATGATGTCCGGGAATCGATATTGTATGAGAGTTCGAATGTAGTAATTTCGGCAGTGAGTATTTTACATGGAAGGGGTCACTTTTTCTATAGAATAATAACCGGGGTCGTTATTCTATGAAATTCGAAGGGAGTCATCTTTAGGGAGTCAGTATTTTACTTGGAGGGGTCAGTTTTTCTATAGAATAATGACCGGGGATCGTTTTTCTTTAGAGTTTTCAAAGGGAGTCAGTTTTTTATAAGGGGAGTCAATATTTTACAGGAAAGGAGTCACATTTTCTATAGAATAATGACCGGGGGGTCGTTATTCTATGGGGGTCGAAATACTTCATTACACCGGCATTGACACTTCGCCCATTCCGATCAGAAAGCCAATCAAGGGAGGAAAAAATGCTCAACACCATGCAAGGACAAAGAACTTTCTGAAGGATAAAATTCCAATCATCATGTAACATGTCATCTAGATTTGGCAGAGGAGAAAATTCCCAGCATCATGTTATTACATTGAAAAGCATTCAATTTCAAACTTTCTGAGTTACTTTTGCTATCATATAGTCTTATCCTGCGACACTAGGAGAAAATTCCAACATCATGTTTTGACAGAAGAAGATGCATTCATTGTAAAGGCTATCATTTATCATCAAATTTAAATTACATCTCAAACTTTAAAGAATTGATACTATATGCATCTGACTGCAATATCACAGGGCGTTGAATTACTTGAATTTCAGTGCAAAAGCATGTGGGTGGGATGATGTGAACGGTTCGATGGCAAAGACTAAATAAGACGTTTCGGAAAAAATTACCAGTCAGAAGTCAGGATTTTATTTTGCAAAGTGTTGAAGTTTTGAACGTCTATCTGCCCGAAACAATAGCTCAGAGGTATGAATTCCTTGAATTTAAATGTAAAATGAAGTGGGTGGGATGATGTTTTCAGTCTGGCTGCAAATTGTTTAACGTCTTATGCAATGTTTGCCAAAAACCCTTTCCTGATCTATTCATGTGTCTCCGAGATGTGATAGGCCAAACTTGTCTGCCAAATACGCTAAATACAGCATGTCTGCAAAGTATTTCATTTGGATGGTGTACCTCGCAAGCAAGCAGGCATTGCTTCAACTACGGTCAGACATGACATAATATAGTCTTATGATAAAGACAAATCAACACAAAACCTTCATCTCGGAGACTGCCATTACTAAACACAAAAAGCAATAATGCCTCTTCTACGGGCATATGCCTCTTGTACGGGCAAAATGCAATATAAAAAATACATGTAAATATTGACTAAAGCAGAGTATATTATTTTGAATGGTGAAAAAGGTTTGTCTCTGATTCATCAAAAAGCTATGGAAAGCCTGTCAAACACCACTGCTTATGTTAGTAAAACTTCAACATCTTGGCTAGTACAAATCACGTCACCACTTCTCAACAGTGCTCTGATTTTGTTTGTTTGTTTTGGGTTTAACGCCGTTTTTCAACGGTATTTCAGTCATGTAACCTAACCAGTGTTCCTGGATTCTGTACCAGTACAAACCTGTTCTCCCACATGAATGTCGTTTATCAAATAGGCACGGAGAACATACGCCCCGCCCGAGGATCGAACTCACGGCCCCGTGATCCGTAGACTAACGCTCTACTGAGCTAAGCGGGCGGGCTAACAATGCTCTGAAAAACATGAAACAGAACATTAGTCTGTGTTTATATTTTCATGTTCTCTGCATTACAACTGCTTATTCTTTTGCACACACACACACACGCGCACACACACAGACACACACACACACACACACACAATCGGAAATATATAGCATAACACATGCATTTCAAAGTTTCTACATGGAAAGTGAATATGCCTTATATACTTTATGACAAAAATTCAAGCTATATGATCAAGCTGAAATTGACATTATGTTTGTTAAAATTCAACATATCTGTCAGCATTTGGGAATTCAATACCTGATTTTTCCCTATAATATTGCTGTGGAAAGTCTTTCACACATCACTGCACTTGAACATCTTGGCCTGTACTTATCACATCACAGTTCTCCGAAAAAAATGAAGCAAAACATCAGTCTGTCAGTGCTTATTATTAGTTCATTCTACTAAAGTGCTTATACATTCTCACACATAAAATTGAGGCAAAATCTGGTCTAGAATATGTTCTATTGTGTACAATCGAACATCTCAAGCTAGTTCAAATGAAAATCAACAGTGACAAATGAAAGCATGCATTCGGAGCCTACAAAACGCTGAAATAAATTCTATTCAATCCGACAAAATGCTTATTCATTATTCCAAACCACAAAACATTGAAAATTTGGTCTAGGAATTTCACCTTGTGGCATGCCCGAACGTATTTCTGAACCTATCAATTCATCTAGCTTCGGCTGGACGCCTTTTTTAATTTTGCTACAACGAGGAGACATGCAGATTTTCATTCCTGTAACTGCCAATCGTCTCCATACTTGGTATTTTTCAATGGCAGACATTCTAAGATGTATTTTCTCATTAAGATATTCTTTCTGCCTCCTCCACCTGAAAGAGAACGACTTTATTCAAGCAATGGAAGCCATATCACCCGCTCCTTGCTGACCTAGCTTAACATCACGTGACCAGACTTAATTTAGATCCAGGTTTCCAGAAAAGACAAAGAGATGGTGAATTACAAGGCAGATTCAAACCGAAATTTTGAAATTATTTCTGTTCGCAGAAAAATGAGAGTGGTCTCATTGAAAAGCTAAGACCTTTTTCCAAAGGTTCCAAATTTGCAGTTTCATATCATGTTTACTTTTTTAATTACGACCGGACAGACATGTAACATTTTGTAATTGCGCGACCATTTGTGTTTACTATGTGGTTTGGCATTTCGAAGCTAAATCTCACGTCCTTCTCCGATTTTGTAAAACTGTGACAAATTTGCCACAAAACAAGGGTTTGCCTACAGAAAGAGACCAGCAACATGAATTTCTATTAAGAAATGAATAAGATATTTATGTTTCATTTTCACGGCCATTTCAGACTAATTCCGTCATTTGTTTACTGTGGAATGTCTACCAAACCAAATGTTTCAGAACAAAATCTTTGCATGCATTTATTAGGCTAAGGAACTGGCTTTATTGGCCTAAAACAGATATTTTTCATCCATGCATTAGCAAAATACGAGGTCTGAAAGTTTGCAACACTGCGCAACGGCGCAGACTCTTATGTTGACAAAACGTTCTGTCACTTCTGCGCTAAAACCACATATTTTCACAAATTTGTGAAGTATAGCAAATTTACCTCAAAACAAGAAAGGGTTTGGCTGTAGAATGAGACCAACGACATGAATTTCCATTAAGAAATGAATTAGATATTTACGTTTCAAAAATATTCATTTTCGTGGCCATTTTGGGACATTCATAGTAAAAAATCTGCTAAACCAAATGTTTCAGAATGAATTCTTTGCAAGCATTCATTGCGCTAGGGAACTGACTTTCTTATACTAAACCAGATATGTTTTCCATTCATGCGTTAGCAAATTACGAGGTCTCAAAGTTTGACAGAAATCCTGTAATTTCTGCAGACATATCTTTGCATGAAAAAAATCAAAATGGAACCTTCAAAGATACACTTGCATGTAAGTAATAGATACCGAGCCTCAGTGTCGGTATGCATCGCTATACTAACCTGAGCCCGTGCAATGCGTGAATACCGAGCGGCGAGGTATTTACGCATTGCACGGGCTCAGGTTAGTATGGCATACCGACACTGAGGCTCGGTATCTGATTTACCGCATGATCGTGTACAGTACACATGTATAAAATAGAACAGCAGTCGATGGTTGTGACATGCAGAAGTAAAAATGGTATGAATATTATCATTCACACTAATCAGGTTGATAAGCAAGTCAAATGGTTTATCGCGGCCAGAAATTTGTACAAACCGGACAGAAGTTGCGAAATTGTCATTTGTGCAGGAAAGAAGCGTTTACCATAATGTCCAGTGCTGGACAGGTATAGTGACATACGTTTAAGATATCATGCTTTCTGTTTATTCAGGTAAACTTGTGTTTGGTTAAATTTCAACAGAGCACAATTGTCTGAACAGTGTACAAACTCATTACTGTTTTTTCAGGCAAGGGTGGAAAAAAGTGGTAGACAATGAAAGCAGTAACATTTTTATTAAAAAAAATAAACAATGAGACAAACATTTCCAACATCTTTGGACGGTTCAAAAATCCCATGTTAAACATACGATAAAGCCCGAAACGCGTGAAAATGTTCCGAATGTAAATCGGGTGAAGTAGGCGCTCTATGTATAGAGTTAGATTATGCGTCTTGATACTGTACCAGAGGGGTCGGTCAATTGTGGGTTATTGATTACACTGGGCAATTCTACTTACTTATTACTTGAGGATGAAAAAAACGTGTTTTTTAAATGTTGCTCTTAAACAAGGGTGGCGGTTGAACTACAAAAAGTACAACAACAGTTAATTCACAACAAATCGTACGGTATGTTTTATAATCAGTACAAGCTAGTCGTATTTACGCTTATGAGACCTGTTTCACCCATAAGTAAAGAATTCACAGGTCCATCATGAAATATTTTCCCCAGCGCGAATATACTTCACCTATTCCATATGATCCAGGCCGCGATCAATTACTATGTTTGCTAAATCTTTACCAAATTGCTTGTTATTGATACTAACTACTATTTCATATTTTCCTGACAACGTACCATTCGTTAATAATGCAAATCTACACGAACATGTGAATACAGAGCAACCTCTGTCTCTTACTTAACAGCCAGTCCGCCTACTTAGCTGAGTATGCTGACCAAAAGACTGAAAAATATGTCACAAGTTCGTTACACGGTGCATGACGTGTATTCTCAATCTCCGTGATTATTTAACAAAAAAAGGTGTGCTTGGAATTATTCGTTCTAGTATCTATCATGTGGAGAAAAAGTCAGTTGCATACGGAGAACAATTTAATACTGGTGCAGAATCCATAATCATGTGTAATTGGGTAACTGACTGCCGTTGCATGAAAATTGAAAACCCGCCCGCTTAGCTCAATAGGGGGAGCGCAGATGTACAGATCGCGGGCTGGTCGTGAGTTCAATCCTCGGGCGTATATTCTATGTGACGATTGATAAAAGACGTTGTATCTGCATTTTTTTCCCCTCCGTCCGTCATTCATTTGAGGAAGCTGGCAGTAACATAACTGAAAAACTGTTGAATAACGACGCTAAACCCAAAACAAACAAAGCATAACCGTTACAGATGCAAAAAAATATATTGTGTTTAAAGTGTAACAAACCTGCTAAACATTCACCTTTCCTGTAAGTTACCGTTTGCGTAAAAAATAAGGTTGGGAGTATCTTCGAAGCAGAATTATGTTGCTCAGTAGATGTTTTGAAAACAAAATTTCTCAGTATTCAGCATTATGGGATATGCCTTCAGAAATTTTGACCAATTTGAAAGTATTTAAAACACACGTCAAAATCTAGCAAATCTCCCGACAATTATGGTGGACGGATAGCTCAGTGGTTTGCACACTGGCCTTCCAATCCTGAGGTCGGGGTTCGATCCCCGGCAGCTACTCGGGAATTTTCAGAAACGCTTTTCAGTGTTTCCCACCCAGCTAGAGGTGTACTGGTCAGGAACCCAGGCAATCCTTGCGTGTATCAGTGCTATACACTGGGCACGTTAAAGAACCAGGCTGTCTATTCGCAATGAGCTAGGCTAAGTTAGCCGGACAAGCCTGTATCTGATTTCTGATCTCTCTGTGGGGGCTTTGTCTCACTCTGTCCCTCTGGTCAGATCGCTCTGTGTCTGTACTAGTAGAGGATGATTTCGCGCCCTGTGTGGCTGCAGTTGCTGTAAAGCGCCTTTGAACGTGTTTATCATGAAAAGGGCGCTATATAAATCTGGTATAATAATAATAATAATAATAATAATAATATCAAAATATCTAAATTGATATTTTTAAAGTATGAGATAAATTTAAAACAAAAACAACTTTTTTCTGTTTACATAAAATATGTACCGCGTTTCTATCGCAATAGAGACTGGGCTTCGCTTTTAGCTCCACTATTCGGGGATTAGGGGCTATTCTACCCGCCCGGCGTCGGCGTCGGCGTGACCTTTCTTGGTTAAAGTTTTTCGGCAACCTTTGTTTTTTCTGTCATATCTTTGTTACTATTGCTGATATCTTACTGTAACTTCACATAAACATTGTCCAGCATACAAACAAAGTATGGACAGGGTCTGGGCCCATTATACCCAAGGTCAAGGTCACCAAGGTGTTATACTTAGGTTATTTTTATGGTTAAAGGTTTTCAGCAACCTTTGTTTTTCTGTCATATCATTGTTACTATTGCTTATATCTTACAGTAAGTGCAAATAAACATTGTTCAGCATACAAAATATGTGCAGGGGTTGGGTCCATTATACCCAAGGTCAAGGTCACAAAGTTGTTTTACTTAGAATTTTTTCATGTTACCTTTTTTTTTTGAAAGCTTCGTTTATAGACATATCTTTGGTACTTAAAAGTATTTCTTTATAATCATCATGTGTGGTTACAAACCCCATAACACTTATTGTATTTTTGGTAGGACTATGCCCCTTTTGTACTTAGTGTATCTTCCTTTCAAAGTAGGTCTCTTATTGAGACATATATTCATTTTACTGTCAAATTGCCCATTAGTGGAACGCGCTGTCTTACGGACAGCTGTTGTTTTGCTTAACTTCACTTAATAATTTAGCTATATTTTATCATTTAAATTTACAAGCAGTAATAACTAGTACAAATATTATGTACTTTCTACAGTTTTCTCAAGAAAACAGAGCTTAACTTAACATATGTTCGATTGCTTTGTTGTTGTTGTTTTCCTTAGTTTTTAGTCATTTTCCACATTATTTAAATAACAAAACGGAGGTCAATTAACCTAAACAGTTTTTATGGATTCCGCACTAGACACAAATTTACAACGACCGAGTAGATAAGGTCGCTGGCTTCGTATCTCTTGCTCATAACCTCTGTGGGTTCGAAACCTTGCGAAGTGTTAATAATTGTTTCATCTCAGAAGCCGTCCAGCCGGCATATAGAATATCGGTGGTTCTACCCAGGTGCCCGCTCAAGATGAGTTTATGCCCGGAGGTTATATGACCTATTAATGTGCGGGTAAAATAAAGTGCCTTACACATTCATATGACTCGAATGTGGAGACCGATTACACACTGTCATCTTTCAAATCGAGCTTGGGATCGAAGTTGCAATCTCTGGATGCAAAACACTGTGTTTTACTTTATTGAACTAAGCAGGTGTGTTTACATGATAAAACGAAAATTTTAAACAAATGTTACATATGCTAGAACTACATTTTTTTTATTTAAGTTCCAACACTAAATTTACTCGTCAGACTGTCTCTGTTCATATTCTTTTCAGAAGTGTAATATTAAACAGGAAAATCATCCGCGTAGTTTTCTACATAATTGTTTGGAAAAAACAGTCTTGATTTTGTATTTGTAGTCTTGTTATGTGTGTAGTAGTCGCAACTTGGCCGCGATGGTTGACCTTTGGCTGATTATTCATATCGATTATTTCATTGTAGAAATAAGGGTTACTTAGGGTAACCGTGTATATTTATATGGAATTAGTTTGTACACAGTGCGGTATCAAAGTATGTATACTTATATTTTATCAGTCAAAACTGTCCAATACACTTATTTATTTTCACACAACTTTATATTTCCATTTTCTCATGCAGCTCTTGTTTTACCTACACGCCTTTTCAATAATAGGTTGTGCCTCATTATGTATTATGATACGTGGGTCAACCATCGGGGTCAAGTTGCGTCCACTATATGTATAGTTATATTTGATCAGTTAAAACTTTCCAATACACTAATTTATATTTACACAAATTTCTATTTCTATTTTCTCGTGCAGCTCGTGTTTTTTTATGCAAAGAGATGAATCGTCTTACGTACATTCCTTTTCAATAATAGGTTGTGCCTCATTTTGCATTACAATACAAAGGTCAACCATCGGGGTCAAGTTGCGTCCACTATACGTCGCTTGCAAAGCACGAGCACAGGTTTGTATTCAAGTACTAACCTAGTCGTCAGGTTAGTATTTAGTTACCAACCTGCGCTCGTGCGTTTTCCAGGTTGGTACGCTCAATACTAACCCAATCAGTACAAAGGAGTCATGCGGTAATTCCATGAGAAGCGGAGTATAGTCCCCAAATAAAATAATGGGTTTGCGCTAAACGAGAAAAGAATGAGCAGAACTAAACAAACAGGAATTTAGAAAGGATATCTGAGTTTATGGAGCCTGCATATCACAGGAACTGTCAAAAGACAAAATTAAAAAGCAGGCACCATATCCATGGGGTGATTATACAATACCCAAAGCTATGAAGGCGGGAGTATTGGAACCACCCAGGCCGAAATGTTCAAGCTTAGAAACTAAACAGTACCAATAACACGACATTAAAGTTGTGCTAAACGATCTGAGAAGATCGAAATATAACAGCCCTGATTGAAGTCTTAGTACTTATTATGTTCTACGGATAGTGTAATCCGAAGTAAACATTCATTTTTTGTTGTTTGTACATTGTTTAAATTATGCTTTGCAGCAGCATGTTGGCTGACAAAATGTATGTTTCAGAGAATAAGTGCTGCATGTCCAATTAAGTTTGAATAGATGATTATGTTTTAATTAGTGAATTTGTTTGTGGAAGAAAAAGTAACAGAAAGCAATTGTTTTTCTGTTTTTATTTTGCAAACACCCTAGTCAGTTATCATACATTATTATGATCACCGTTTTATTGAAATCCTTTGCAACATTTTCTATGTGCTCCAAGTAGATTTTTCATTTCCCGCCAGCTAATCCAATATTCTCTGGGAACCCAATAGTTAGGAAGCCATCGCATTTTCCTAATTTCTCCAAGTCCGCCCGCTTAGCTCAGTAGGGAGAGCGTTGGTCTACGGATCGCGGGGTCGCAAGTTCGTTCCCGGGCGGGGCGAATGTTCTCCGTGACGATTTGATCAAAAGCATTGTGTCTGAAATCATTCGTCCTCCACCTCTGATAATTCATGTGGGGATGTTGGCAGTTACTTGCGGAGGCACATTTGTACTGGTACAGAAGCCAGGAACACTGGTTAGGTTAACTGCCCGCCGTTACATGACTGAAATACTGTTGAAAAACGGCGTTAAACCCAACACAAACAAACACAAAAAATTTCTCCAAGCATTCCTTGAACCATTCCAATCTTTGCTCTGGCGTATCATACGGTGAATTTATTTTTTTTGCGAGACTGGAAACATTTTCCGTACTTCCACTGTACTAACAAACAAACAACGTGGAGGCCAGAATTGCCAAATGCCACCAGTTATCGTGCGAGTCATATCACTCTTCCTTTTTTCTTCAAAATACCGTTGGAAAAACAAACTCATTAGTTAGTTTATTATTTATTTAATTGAATAAAAATAAGACGGTCGGCATACGCCGATTTCGACTTCTCCTAATAGAAGAATGAAATAAAGACAGTGGGGCGCGGTACTTGGAGCTGTCAGTGACAAAAACACCACTGTGCATAGTTATGTCTTTTTCAATTTTAGCTGTCGATCAAGGCGGTTGCCCACTGTGTTCATAGAAAGAGATAACAGAAATGCATTCATTTCACGTTGAAACGTTCATTTATCCCATTGATCACTGTACATCACTGGTGAAGTTTTTTTTTCGACAACATCCGCAGCAGTAACAACAATCACACTATAGATCCTTCAATACCAATGGTGAAGGTTTCTTTCTGCAACAGCAGCAGCAGCAGCAGCAACATGAAGTACAAACACTGGTTCAAAATCACCAGCATCATTTTCACTTTGTTTGTTTTGGAGTACTAGATTTCCTCCCTGAACCATGTTCTTATTGTCATGGGAGTCATAGCGCTGTCCATATCTTCTTCGAGTGCCACAAGTACACACGAATGAACGAACACCCATAAAAATACCCCCATTTTATACATCGGGGTCTTTTCCCGATCCATTTCTCCTCCTTTCCCTAACAAAATCCTTTTTCAACACCCTACCTTCCAAAACAAACATCCATTTCAATTCAGCTTTATTTCAAAACCCATATACCTGAAATGATTTTTATCTCAATGATACGCGTTCAACCTATATTATAAAAGAAAATAATTCAGCTCTTTAGAAACGTCCTAGTCAGGAGGCAATATATACTTAATAAATAATAAGATATGAAGCTTCAAATATTGAAAATCAAAATGACTTCATGAAGGTATTACAAATACAAGTCTACGTCATTACAGAATATCATTCGAAATATTTCGGAGAAATGTGTGATTATTTCAAGAATAAGAACGACTACTAGAATGCAATACTACATTATATTCTTCAAAAAAGGGTAAATATGTAATCACTTAATATCTGTAACATTTTTCGATTGCAGGCAAGGGCGAGGTCCAAATGCCCACTTTTGAATATCCTTTATAGTTTTTCTATATTTGTTCTTGAAATTCATTCTTTTACATATATTACACATCGCTCTTTGATAGACCTTCAAATACCCTAGAGAATAGTACTGACTCTTTTTCTGTAGAAGGTCAGCATATTCATCAACACTAAGGTTCTTCAAGAAGTTTCCAAGATCCTTTACAGTTTGAAAATCCTCTGTTGCTATGTATGTTCCTTCAGGAAAAAGTTGTTTTGCTTCACCAGGCCTACCACCACGTGTCAGCATAATTAAATCATAATCGAAGTTTTCGTAAATTTTTTCTGTAAAATATTGATGGCATAAAGCATTCTCAAACGCTAGATAAAATCTAAAAGTTGTATTTAGAAGCTGAAAACAGTTTTCGTCATGTTTATAGCGAGTTCCGCAGGTCCATCTTTTACCGCAATGTCCCAAAACCTCTACATCAATATACTTCTGTAACATTTTGACGTATTCTTGTCGTTTAGAATGCGTTTGGCAGTGTGATGCTATCATCAATAGTGTTCGTTTTTTATTTTTAGCAATGGATTTAAAATCCTTTCTCATCTCATGTTTGTGTCTTAGTATTTCTCCATAAGGTAGAAATATGTCTGTGTTATCCTTGTTGTAGGTCATCGTCCAGTTAAATAAGTACTCTTTATTTCTATACCACCAATTACCATCTGAGCCGTATGAAAAAGGAGCTTCATGAGCTTCAAAAATCCAAACTTGACCATCTGGACGGGTAAAATCAAGTTTCCTCGGCATCTTTTGACCATCAAATATAACTGCTTGGCTAATATTTGCATCTAGTTTGTTAAAGGTTATATTGCAATTGCGGTACTTGCATTTGGAAAATCCACAATACATGACGTCTTTGCGATAAACTCGTATAAAGACAGAAGGATTATACCAGAGTATTTGAAACGTCCGGTTGCTTGAAGATATGTTTTCAGTGTCTTGAAAATTCTGGTCGTTTGAAGTTGTGTTTCCCCACATCTTCACTTCCACCTAAAATTCAGACATAATCGTACGACTTAACAAGTTACAAAAGTTTTTAAATATATACAAATGTTACTCTTAATTGTTCAAACTGTTTTTGAAATATTAAAAACTATTCCAAACTTTGTAGTTATGTTCCTTTGGATGAATTTGTGTGTTTACATCACTTAATGTTGAAACTGATAAAAGGTTGGCAAAATATACTCTCTTTTACATTTCAATTTTTAATGTCGAAGGAAAGGCTCTTTTATATCATATTGAAACAACCTGTTCTAACTCGTTTGATGTGTAGGATTGTTCAGGTACAATCTTTCTGTTCAGATTATCATTTTAGTAATTATTTTTCATTTTATTTATACATGAACTATGTTATTACCGCAAATTTAGCTAAACCTATCATTTTGAATTTCGGTACATGGAAAGAAAAGGTACCGAGCAGCTTTATGAAGTAAAACATATTTGTTAGTTATTAACAAGGAAATATAACATTTCATTTAACAGCAAAATATGGTCAGATGTGCCATGCTATTTATAGATTTTGGCTCTAGACCATTGTTTTCATAAGTACCCCACTCCCTTCTTTTCCCATTTAAAAGTATTGTGAATAATTTATCTTTTAAACCAATTCACGATTAGTTTCGACAAGAGGGTTTTCTTAATCATTGATTTTTAAGATGGATTTTGCCGATAAAAAAATCCAGACTACGTGTTACAACAACACTTACATAATTTCCGGCTACTTATTGTTTTGGTAATTTCTTAGGCAAACTCATACTGCATCTTAAAGCTTCGATATCGTCTATATTTTTCATTTAATAGGAAGTGGCTATTTCAAGAACTCCATAATACTAACATTCTGTACTATACTTGTTCCACTTAACAATAGACAAAATCAAAAATAAACAATAATATCTGTAAAAAGTTTCTTTGGAAGCACAGAATGCAACCAAGAAAAATAATAGCAGACTCGGTTTGATTGAGTCTGTGTGCAACACCTCTCACACCCCCTAGCACCGGCTTAAGTGGAACTCTATTACACATATGTTGAATGAACTCCATGATCCCAAAGGACCAGAAAGTATAACAACACTGAAAAACGCAATACAGCACCAGTAGTAGAAACCGGCATCCAGCCATAAAAATTTGCATTCTTCATGGAGTAGTCGGGTGACATTCAAACTGAAAATAAGGAACTTCATAATAAATGCATATACGCTACTGATAATTGCAATTGCGTAGCTCTTTGTTTATGAAAGAGTACCCATATTGTGATATAGAGACATGTAAACATTACTTACCTGTATTTGTTTGAATATGTATGATTGTCTAAACATTAGAAGGAAGACGCCAATGGACACACACAACAAAACCTGAATTTAGAAAGATACGGAGTTAAGTGTTTTGTTACTTTATCATTAATACACATAAGCAGTGTAGTTTAATGTTAAATTAAATTATGTATTAATATACCGCTATGTTACAGTTGAATCTGCCTGTAAAGACAACACTTTGAAATGTAAAGAGTTTGGTAATTGGTGTTCTGTCGACAATGTCAACGATGATTCATTATTTTGTTACTAATCGCAGATACAAGAAAAAAGGCAACCAACATGGACAATTGTAAAACATAGAGAGAGCCAAGAGAAATAAGAAAGTGATGCATTGCCTTGTCGAGCAGAGTCGTGTAAATTCTTTAGGGATCAGTGATGTGTACCATATTTCACTTTTAAAACCTGCAATGTTAAAAAATCTAAGGGCTGTGTACACAAAATGTAAACCCGCCAGATGAACTTAAAACGAACGTAACGGTAACAAAATACCCGACACGTAAAACGTAGCAAACATCCATGTACACAGATCATAAATCAAAAGACGTAACGAACTCAATCCCACAACGCCTCCACAGAATACTCAGGCAACAAAATATCATCTCCCTGGATAAAAAAACTCGATCTTAGAACGATCTATCCTAAAACACCAAACAAACTCTAAAACAAAAAGCACGAAAGCTAATAGTAAATATAGCAAAGCAAACACACGGCTAAAAACAACAGTTCGGCGGAAGGCCTAATGCCGAGTTTTTATCACAACAACTGCGAAGAAATTTACTGGATATACGGTACACGTGTGATGCAAGAAAACATATCTAGAAGGTTAGAATGAATATTATTCATACAGGTGTTGATGTTATAACTTCAAAAGTTCAGAATAGTGGAGACAGTATGCAGAGATCGTACTAAGCTATTACATATCGCAATGCGCTGCTAGTTTGTCTTACTTTATTTTTAACCTCAGTCTGATGATTTATTTATACCGTACGTAAATTAGTCAAAAATAGCATCGTTGATACCGTAAGGTTAATATCTTTTTGTACGTTTTTCATTTTTCGAAGGAACGATGATTTTGAATCGCACAGGTTTTCTTGAACTATGAATTTGGAAAAAAACTGTTAACATATATTGATTCATATGCATACCTCAGTTATTTACCTGAAATTCTCCGAAACTTGTGACTTGGAAAACTGTGCATTGAAATGGACATCGATTACAAACAAAAGGGTCATGATGACCCTTGATCGCTCACTTGAGTAATATGAGCTACATGTTTCAAATGTAAAACTGATGCTAAAATATTACGAAAGTAGGTCAGTAGGTCAAATTTATGGTGACTGAAAGTCAGTTTTAAGATCGGCGTGCAAAAACTGTACATATCATCCAAAGTTTAGGATTGTATCTAAAAAAAGCAAGAAAGTAGGTCAGTGGATCACATTCATGGTAACTGAAAGTCAGTTTTAAGATTGGTATGCTAAACTGTACATGTCATAAAATTTTCAAGGCTGTATCTTAAACTAGGGACCCTAGGGGCAGGGCCCCATTTCACCCTAGGGTAATGATTTGAACAAGCTTGGAAAAGGACCACAAGGCAATGCTACATACGTCTTGTGGTTTCAGACAAGAAGATTTTTAATTTTTTTCTTATACAAGTCTATAAAAACCATGTGACCCCTGGGCGGGGCCATATTTGACCCTAGGGAGTTAATTTGAACAATCTTAGTAGAGGACCACTAGATGATGTTACATACAAAATAGCCCTAGCTACTGTGGTTTTATACAAGAAGATTTTTAACTTTTTTCCCTATATCAGTCAATATAAACCATGTGAACCTCGGGGCGGGGCAATATTTGATCCTAAGGTGATAATTTGATCAATCTTAGTAGAAGACCACTAGATGATGTCACATACCAAATATCAAAGCTCTAGACCTTGTGATTTTGGACAAGAAAAGTTTCAAAGTTTTACCCTATATAAGTCTATATAAAACATGTGACCCCCGGGGCGGGGCCATATTTGACCTTAGGGAATAATTTGAAAAATCTTGGTAGAGGAGCACTAGATAATGCTACATACCAAATATCAAAACACTAGGCCCTGTGGCTTTGGACAAGAAGGTTTTCAAAAAATGTCCGTGTATGAATATATGTCAAACATGTAAACATCCCCCAGGGCGGGGCCATATTTGACCCTATGGAGATAATTTGAACAAACCTGGTAGAGGACTATTAGATGATTTTGTTATTTCTTGTTGAATAATTAATTATTTGGAGTTCAGATGCGAAGGAATTATATCACGAGTGCGCAGCCCGTGTGATATGATAATACGCATCTGAACGACAAACAATAATTTATTCGAGAGCAAACGAGATATATTATTTCGATTCTAACACGTTACCAGGGATTTTTGAGTACATACTTGACGACATCAATCAAATATGTGCGTGTTTTCTGTTGTTTTCATTTCCAGAGCACCGCTATTCCGTTTAACACTGTGACATAATAATTGTGACGTCAGAAAATGAATTGTTGTATGACAACAAACAATTTTCAGCCTTCTTTGTTAAATAGGAAAATGAATCGTGTCATGTTAGAACTGGCCTTAAACCGTACCGATCAGCTTCCAAAAACGGTAAATCGAACATGTTGAAAAACTTATATTTTCGACTCTGTTTCATCTCATTTAAAGTTACCTAAAACATGCTTATTTTCTGCATAAAATATAAACATGAGATTTAGACATTTTGTCTTATGTTTATTCCACGTTTATTAAAGACACTGATTCTGGTATGCGAGGTATTTGGCCTATGGTGATGATACGGTCTACGTATTGGCGGTAAGGGCCAATATACAAGACTGGACCATTGATCAATAGACTAGTTTCCGTTTATCATAATAAGCTACTGTATAGCTACTGTGCAGTACATAGATTGCATGTGTTATTTCTTACCTTTTAGCAAACCAGTTCTCACCTTTATGACGAGTTTAGAAAGCCTGGTTACTTTAGGGCTAAACAAACAAAGTGATAAGATACAACAGTATTTTTATTTTTTAATAAATCAAGTTTTATTACAATAATATTTATTAAAATGCAACTGAACGCTTCTTTAATTTCTAATGAAATCTAGCAATGATAAATTTGTCTGATTTTATTTTGTTACTTAGATAAAGAGATCATAAAAAATGAATAAAAATATACTTGTCATTTCTCTTTTTCCGTTTTAGATAATTATTTTGTTTTGTTTTTTTTATCAAAAAAAAGTAAGAGTTTTCTAAAATAGTGAGAATTGCTTTGCTGTAAGAGTAATGATTTAATTGGTCAGGACATTACTCAACATGACTGAGCAATTACAATAATAGTATATTATCAACTAAAATTATTTTGTATATACGAGTATTGTTCAAATATGAATGCATCTAGAACGTTATCTCGCTCAGTAATGCGAAAATCACAAGGAAATTAAGGTTATTGTGTAGATAAACATGTTAGCTTTACATTGATACCACACCCATTGAAATCCGTTCAATTTAGCTGTGTCTATCGCTCACTAAACATTGCCTACTCGTGTATACTAATACAAAAATGGTTGGAAGAAGGTCAGCGTACGCCGTTGAAATACGGTCCTATATTAAGAATCGTTGTATTCTTGGCATAGGGTGTAAAGACATTTTTGTTGAAATATGTTCTGTTTATGGGCATAATGAAATGTCTTTTTCGACAGTTATTCGTTGGTTTAAGAAATTCAAATGTGGGTTAGTTTCAACAGAAGATGCCCCACATGGCCGTCGGCCGAAAACAGAAACGTCTGCCAAGATGGTTGGTAGAGTGAAAGAAATAGTTGCTACTGATGCAAGATACACCGCTAGGCAAATAGCTAGTATGGTTGGCATCTCATCAGGAGCAGCTCATACAATTCTGAAATGTAATTTGAAAATGAGAAAGATCTGTGCTAGATGGATTCCCCATCTGTTGACAGAGGAGCAGAAAAAGGCACGCGTGTAATGCGCAAAATTGTTGCTTAAACAGTTTCCAAATTACAATGCACGGTCTTCCGCAAATGTCGTCACTGGTGACGAGACATGGGTTCACTTTTTTGAGCCCAAACGAAAGATTCAGAACAAAATATGGGCAACAAAGTCTGGCAAAAGACCATGCATTGCAAAGCGGATCATGAATGTCAAGAAGGTAATGTATGCTATATTCTTCACAACTCAGGGTCCTGCCATTCAGGTTGCTGTACCTAAAGGCAAATCGTAAATGCGAAGTTTTACAAGACTAAAGTTCTTCGAAAATTGAAGAAATATTTCAAAAATCGAAGATCCGCAACTGGTTTGGCCAATGTCAGATTGCTACATGATAATGCGTCATCGCACAAGGCGTCTGTTGTACAAGACTTTCTGGAGCAGGAAAAGGTTGTTGTGCTCCCTCACCCTCCTTATTCGCCTGACCTTGCCCCTTGTTCCCAAGGCTCAAAAATACTTTTCTGGTCGAAACTTTGTGCAGCGCAAACACCTCGATTCTACAATATTCCAGTGTCTTCATAGTATACCTAGAAAAGACTACGAAAATGCCTTCAAGGATTGGATTAGAAGACTGAAACTTTGCATATCTGTTGGAGGTGAATACTTCGAGGGGACCAAATAAAATTTTCATTGAAATCTATCAAGGATACATTTTTATGTGCTTAGATGCATTCATATTTGAACAATCCTCGTATTCTGAAACAAAGCTGCATTTCAATCAATAAAATGCTAAACACAGGAAATAACCAATTATCAGTACATATCAGTAAAATTTATGATCCTCTGATATGGACTACATGTCAAGTCTACAAGGGTTTTATGGACCCTTATCAGACTGGACTAGACAGGATCCTGTTTATTAGGGATTAAGATGTCTGGCATTTAGGGGGAGGAGGTCACTTATACAGGAAATTTTCTTTGCCTTTAAGTAGGTCAAATAATCATTAGTTAGTATGCAAACTGTATCTGCAGTCTTGAACAAATTAAAAAGGGGAGATTTTATTTATTTATTTATTTATTTATTCATCCATATATCTATTTTTTGTTTATTTGTTTATTTATTCATATTTCTATTTTTCATTTATACAAGCAATTTCCTGAGTAAAAGTCAAATGGTTATTTCTATTAAGTGTTATCTTTATATGGGTTCGCGAGGGCCGGGCTGCGTGGCCTAGGTGTTGAAGTCGCTTGGAAGTCGCAAAAATGCATCTTTTGTAATGAATTTATTGATGACATATGTGATTTCTTTAAACATAATAAACACTATAAATTATAAAATACTATCGGGAACTTTTCTGAAGCTCATTTTCTTAAATATTATGTTATGGCACTGTTGATACGATAAGCCTATTATATTTTCTGTAAAGCATCAATACTGTACACGTAACATTAAGCTTAACCTAAAGGGGAGTTTTACAACAGCTGGAAATTAAAAAGTCTGCTGAAATGAAATACATTGTAAAACAAGATAAGATTTATTTTAACTGTAGCCACTGTGTGGTCTACAATTCCGGCCACTACGAGATAAATACATAACATATTCTGTCGTATTTTGAACGACAAAAAATTTCATAAGTTTTTATAGCGTACAACATTTAAGATTTTCATACCTTACAGACGTCTTCGCGCATGAAATTTCTTCATTATCCAGGAAGAAAATTCCTCTGAATGAATTTCATCACGTCCAGCAATTCTATCAACTTTCTTGTCAGTGGGTAAAACGATTGGTGGGGTAAAGCAAATATAATATAAGTACAAAACTTCTAAATGGCTTGTTTTTATATGCAATAATTTTTTTGATTAGAAGGCATTCAAATTTTGTTATATACATGCACCCTTTGTGTTCTATATGTTATTTTTATTATATTTCAAGTTCCCTTATCCATTTTTATTATTCAACGTTAATGTATTTTTATATACATAAGTTATTTTCTTCCATCGTAAACTGTAATCAAAATTTAAAAATAAATCAAATTATGTGATTAAACAATGGAATACTAACCAACAGCGCCCTTTGAAGTACCAGTGGTCTACATCCATCCATTTGCGTGGTTAATTTTCAATCTAAGAAATGCAAACATATATTTTGTACTCCATTTGATGAAATTGTAACTTGAAATTCTGTACTTATATGCATAAGGTACAATCAAATTAAAATGCACAAACGTCATACAAAATATTTATTTAATAACACATCACTCAAGTTTACTATCGCACTAAGATAAAGCTGACTTCTTTTTTACCACAGTTATATTGTTGTATTACAAAATTATACCTTTGGGGAAAAAATCGATCGCCCATTTCTTAAAAAGGTTTAAATGGAGCGAAAGCTGATAGACAATAACCCTTTTATCTTCGTATCGTATTCTTATTTTTCCTCGTACAGTCCATTGTTCCTCATACAAGCCAGAGTTCAGCAAATATTTGACTCCACGTGAAAAAAAACAACACAGTACCGCTCATTATTTGAAAGAAGTCCAATATTGAAACTAGTATAGTGTGGGAACAAAAGAATGACGCCATGACAGTTTTAAGTGTTGAAAAAGCGTTTCATGTTCATAAATGATGGAGACAGCAGAATGATCTTGATTGTCTAGGAAATATATAGAATTCTATTGCGCAAACATACCCGCGTTCTTAACATACTGTTATCAATTTTGACAAAAATAGATTTGTTAGCAACAACTACATTATATTGGACTAAAACTTCCGCAAGATACCCTTCATCAAAACGTTTTTAGATAACGAAGTTGAACTAAGTTGAAATTAATTGAAATTGTGTCCCATCTTTGACTGAGCATTTGAATGCAATTTGTTTTTATTGCCGTAAACTGTTTTAATTGCAAACAAATGACTTAATAACGTAAGTCTTGCCTAACTGTTGAAAATTATAGCTCTTGTTCGAATACAATAAAATACACCAAAGTCAATACTTGAGAAGGCTAAGTCAATACCTATAAAGACTGGAGGAAATCCCATACAGTCATAAATGCCTAGTAAGTGTAAAATATTATTCTTAACAAGTTTCCATGTTACATAAGGGTCGTTAAATGTGTAATAAAACCTTGGCTGTAATTTCTTTTCAGTCTAAGATGAATTTATGATTAATCGAGTATCAAGGATTCTTCTAAATTCAGTACAATAGTTTGTAGGTATTTTATGTTAGTAAATATATAAGTATGTAACAAATTCATCCCTTGTGGACACACGGTCCAAATGATAATAATGTCTTTCGCATACCTATATTGAAGACATAAATAAGAAATTTTAGAATTCATTCCTAATGGACACATGACCCAAGTGATAATAATGTCTTTGATATACTCTGTTATATACTTATATCTATTATTGTTGTGGGAGTTCCATAATAAGTTTTACTGGTTCTTTTACATATACCCAAATGTTCTGATCCTGTTTATGTTTTTCCGCTAAAGTCATTGTTAAATTTTGACGTCATCTTCATTTACGTCATTTGACTCTTACGTCATTTCGTTCATCATGGTGATTTTGTAACCCGAGGAACGCTAGTCAAGCTGAATCGTTGACAACAAATAAAAGTTACATTTTATTTCATAGATTTTACTTTATTTAATACCTATATATTTTTTATAAGTAAACATAAATGCAAAAACAAAAGATGTCTGATTATCGTCAGATAACAAAGGAATGAGGTTCCGAAGAAGTTAACATTTGATATTTGGAACAAGAGGGAGTTGTTTAAGCTTCGTATTACGGCCCCGATTTTCTAAATATTATTATAATGAATTACGTTTCTGCCAAAGCCATTGGTCTTTCAAATTGGTCTTTTCAACGATGCAAAGAAAAACAGTATGCATTGTACAGCCTAAAACATATCTAGACAATTTTGTTAATGTTCTAAATGGAAAAAGGCTAAGGAATGTATACATTATTTAATAAAGACGCTGGTTTGTGAGTATATTTAAGAGAAAACGTGATCTTGCACAGAACACTTTATCTTAATATTTTATTTCTTTTAAACAAACAAGTGCATGATTTATTATATTAGGCATATTGTTTTACTATTGCACAACCTCTGATACGTCCTTATATGATCTTGTACTATGCTCTGCGGTTATAATACGGACATTTTAAGCGCTTAAAACATGCGTTCTAAAACGATTTTCCGCATATTTATGTTTGCATGCATTCTATTTATTTGGACAGTTTTGTCGAAAAGTAAGTAGTTTTGATTATTCTCTTTTTGCCAGAAAAAGTTTGTAGCAAATAACTGGTTTTGGAAATATCCTGACTCGGCGGGTATGAACAGAATATTAAATAAACCTTTTTCCAACGACTTGTTGTATGCTTTATATCAATATTAGAAATTAATATCGATCATTTTGGACCTATGTATAAAATGCTGTTGCGTAATGATGTTTGTGTTTAAGAGGTTAATGTTGAAGGATGTATCAGTACGTTTTCGCATACATTTATTTTGACAGAAGACTAAGTATTTGTGATTTCAGCCCAAAATTCAACGATGACAGTATTTTTCTTCATCCTCAGAACACTTGAAGAAAATAAAATGTATATTGATTGTCTCGTTATGAGAAATGCTTATTTTAATATACATGTAACAGGATTAATCCAGAAAAAAATAAACCAATACTTTGACACTATTGTTACTGTTATAAAAATAATTAATTTTAATAAACACTAAAGTGTTTAAATAATTGATTCCGTTGGTATTATTATTTTTGTCGCAATATTTTTGGGATTTCACTACTATTTTTGAAACGGTTCAATTGCACTGTATGTTTGCTGCTTACATATCTGTACTGACACTCAAAAGTTTCGTTCTCTTATTTGGTTTGGTGTATTTTCGAAGAAAAGTTAGACCTTTAGAAATAACACTGTATTCAGGTTTATTGACCCAACATTACGGAATTAGATATTTTGATCTTAAATATGTATGCTCTACTTATATAAACCTTAACTAGATGTTTAAGATATGTTTCACTGAGTCCGACATAAGTGAAAATCAAACGTTATTTTTGCAAATTTTATAGATTGAATTAGAATAAATTTAAGGAATGTAAATACACATTTTCTAAAAGAAAAATAGGCTAGCATATCGGTATTCAAACTTACGATATTGTAAAATTACATGCATCCCATTATATCAAATAAAGAACATGTCTGGACGTCTAATAGTGATCAGATGAGAGTGAATGAAACAAAAAAAAAATGATGATGTAATTTGATCAGTTCAAAGCCAAGAAAAAACAAAACTATATGACAATAACCTGAATTTTCAGATAAACTGAAAGATTGTTGCGGTAATTTACGTCCTGAAAGTAGAGCAGACAGCATATTTGCTCAAAATAAAGGCAAAATGAATTATTCTATTGACGTTTCGATCTTTATTTGCTTTAATTTTTTAATGTAGTATTTTTTTGTTTTTATCTATAATGTGTTTGTGAGTAAAAGCGTTCTCTGAAAACGCCATGATTCATTTATTTATGTTTTCTAATTTTATGTAAATTGTTTTTGCACAATTTCACCTTTTTTATATTTTTTGTTGGGTTTAACGTCGCACCGAGACAAATATAGGTCATATGGCGACTTTCCAGCTTTGATGGTGGAGGAAGACCCCATGTGACCCCTCCGTGCATTATTTCATCACTTCATCAAAAACTATCATTTCTACGTACCTTTAAAGTTAAGATGCACACAGCAAACAAAAAACGTGACTGTAATAAGTGCGAAATATAGAACAGCACGTGACTTGTAGTAGAAATCTAAATAATAATAAAAACTAGAGCCTTGAACATTCGATATCCGTTTGAACAAGAACAGTATTAATATTTTACTAGTAATTAGTTTACCTTCGTTAAGCATTTCTGAAAGCGGTTTTAACAGACTTACGGCTATTAAGTAGGCTTCGCACCTCAAATCGTTGACATTTGTCCGAATAAAGATGGAATACTACATTGTTGGAAAAGACAGATGTTTTTGCATTTTCTCGTCTTTGTTAGGCTGTTTCATTTCTCATAGGAAAGTAAGATTTCCGCAATAATTTATGTGCAAATGGTCCGAATTTATTTTTCCAAACATGTTTGAAGATAATTCTTTAAGGAAGTTGAAAAATATTCAAAATTCGATTTTAGAGAAATTTTACATAATCATTTTAAATTAAAAACTCGCCTGTTGGGAGCGGCGAAATTAGTGTAAAAAGTACATGTTACTTCGCGCATCCCACCACATGTCTTTTGCATTGTAGTGAATGTTTGTACATTTGGTTTCCTCTATATCTTGTTCTTCAATATATGCTCTTGAAATTAATGAAATAAAAATGTATGTGTACACGGTGGATATTTCGTATAAAAAAGTACAAATTCTGTAACGACAAAAAGCAAGAGTACTCGCATAAACGTTCGTAAACGGGCTGAAAACATAAATAAATGTTTAAACACCAATTCAGTTTCAGTTTTGTTCATGTTTAATTAATCTATTTCCACAACTTTTTCTGACATTTTCTTTAGAGGGGTGTACATTAATAACAATTTGAACGGTGAATCATCGCAGACATAATAGAAGTGTTTAAACTGCAACAATAGTGTGTTAGTCAAGTCATTTTACCATACTGGCAAATAATGTAGCTATATATTTCCTATTTATATAGTCTTGCACAATAAGTCTGCTTGCAGTAAAATGTTATCACAATTACTAATGTTTGGTCGTGAATTCCTCAGTGTAGATCTATCTGTGTCGAGAAAAGATTTGTTAGATTCATGCCTTCTTATTATTTGGACTTATCAATAAAAGAGAAAAGAATTTGACGGCAATAACGAAATGTTTGAAAGTATGAACAATAACCACTTTTTCTTCAAGTAAGAAATCAAGTTGTACCTTCTACTAGAAACTTTGACACCTGCAGCCATGTGCAGAAGAAGTTAACGCTAGTTTAAAATATCTAATCTCCATATTTTGACTGCGAAACAGCAGTCTTTCTTAATTTGTGAACTGACGAATAAGAAGGGCATTTTTAAAGTTCCATTATGTTAAAAACAGATTTTACTGCTGTACAAATAGACGTTATGCTTAAAAAACTCTACTGTAAATACTGCACATGACGTTTCACAGCCAGAGTAATAAAGGGAGGGAATAAAAACTAATGAGTTCAGCAAAACCTTCTACTATGTTAATTAATATTTAAACCTTTGACAAATATCAGAGAAAACAACAATCGGAAATAGGATTTAACAAGAAATTGATATACTGCCTGTTCATAGCAGAAAATGTGGCAGCCACATTTTAAACAAACGCATCATGGGTATTTATTAGGTGTTATTACTAAATAAATCTCTAGCTGAAAAATTTCGTATTTCAGTTATTTATCTATTTCACCGTTGAATTTGTATTGACACGCAATTTAAAATAAGAGAAGAAGCTCAAAATATCGTATCTCTAAGCAAGCAAGGTCTTGAAATTTGTCCATAGCAGCGGATATAGAGAATCTGTCATTGGTCTTCGGTTAAGATCAGAAAATCCCAACCCGAGGACGCACCGCTCAAGTCTTAAACGAGGCTGTGCCGAGTTTAAGACTTGAGCGGTGCGCTAGAGGGTTGGGATTTTCGATCTTCACCGAACACCAATGATGGATTCTATTTCTCACTTACCACAACAGAAACAATGAAAACAAGTATGAAAATATGGAATTATTTAAAACGCGGGAAATTGACGTCCGTAAGCAGAAGTGACGTCATGACATTTCAGTGACGCATAATAACAAAGTTCCGCTTTAGTTTTATCGTTTGTAGCGTAACGGTACGTTCTTATCATAAAGTAACGAATTTTGAATCGAGAAATACGCTATAAGGAACGGAGAGAAAAGATAAAGGTACCTAATTTTTAATTATTTTACATAAATAATATGTATATTCAGTGCATGAAATAGTCCGTCACAGGAGTGTGGGATAACCCATGTGAGATAAGATTTTCCAGCATTTCTTAAAATAGAGATTTTTCTGTCCGATAAGTGAGAAAATAAAAGCCGAAACGCAATTATGTCTACAGTAGAACGTCCTTAAAACATATTGAACAATGGCTGAAATTTTAACTTTAACACTTTCTTGAAAATGAATGAATTATCTTAAAGTATGTGGAAAAAATGAATTAGGAAATATTTTAAACTAAATTATAGCGGAAAAACAGTTACTGTAGTCTTCAATCTCTTTTTACATATATACATTTTCTAACTCAGGTAAATGAGAATCACCTTCGCTTTATGAAACGTGTAAAATATCTACAGAATCAGTGTTCGAAAATAGTAGACCATGAAGGTGACAAAAGATGTATACAAAATGGCGTTGCAAATAATCTAAAATATGTGGAAAATAAAGAGATGCTTTTTTGCGCAATTGAGAAAACAGGAAGTACTTTCTGGAAACGAATTTTGCATATAGCCGGAGGTTGGCGGAACGTTTCTAATCCAACCCATATTGGTTTGGGTGAAGCGTACACTGAAAAAGGGGAATATTGGTCAATGAAGGGTAAAAACTGGAAAAACGTTGTCGAAGCCTTTAGTATGGAATGATATTTAGGTAAATATTACACAATGCCTGCTGACTGTTACAATTTACTCACTGACACTCCCATTGTGCTTACTGGTATAGTAATCCTGCATGCTGGCACCTTTAACACGCTTGTTGGCAATGATACCACGCTTGTTGACAATGATACCATGCTTGCTGACAATGGTACCATGTGTGCTGGAAGTTACAACTTCTTTGCTGCTTAGACCCTGATGTCTATATCATAATTTCATTTGGCAAAATGACAGTGCCGTGTACCGTATTGGAATATTTCAACATGCCGGGACTGTATATAAGCAACATTGCACAGTTACAATGGTCACAGAAGAAAATACACGATGTGACCACACAATATGAAAGATGCAATCAGCCACTAAGCAAGTTGAAAGTAAGCATAATGCAAAGAGTAACATTGCACGTCACATTTTGATACCAGGGGGCGCAAGTTCGTAGTTTTCACGAAAGGTAACGGGAATGTCCGGCCTATAACGGATTTTAATTAGCTCTTGGCTAAGTGTCAAAACAGTCATCACTGGCTCAAGTTCATATTCTACATGTTCAAAATGACAGTTTGACACAATATTAGCAATCTGCAAAATTCTGTCCTTAACAGCCAGTTTAATTTGTGAAATCTCAGGAATTTCAAACTGTAAGTCTTCTATTTATATAACACGTCACTTGTAAGTAAACGCAACATTAAAAATAAACAAGCAAATTCGATGAATTGGTATCCCCCGCCGAAAGGGCTTGAGGTGAGGAATGGCAAAAAACAAAAAATATTTCTGGCAAAAAGTTAAGGATGTTACTAAGAAGCAAATAATTTTGTTTTGGTTTTTTTTTTGTGGGGGGGGGGGGGGGGGGGGGGGGGGGGGGGACAGGGTGAGGGTGCAAAATTTCACCTGTTGATTATAAATATTGATGGAAAATTAAAAATGAAAAAAAAAAAAAAAAAAAAAAACTGGGTGGGGTATGGGGACGTATGATCGGGGTGGTGGGCAAGACCGAGTGGAAAGTGAGGTGGGGGAATGGTACAACTCTGTATGCTAATAAATATTCATGGAAGGTTCGAAAAAAAAAAAAAAAAAGGAATGATTTTTTTGTGGGGGGGGGGGGGGGGGGAGAGGGGGAGGGTGTGTGACCAAGGCAAGGTGGTGACCAGGTGTGGGTACAAAACTTCACATGTTTATACTAATTGTTCATGGAAAAGAATGAAAGAAGTTTAATGAAATTCTACCAATGGGTTGGTTTGTTATGTACAAATCTGTAGATTTTTAAACAATTAAAGGGCAATAACTCTAAGGAAAATTGACCAATTGAAAAAAAAAATGAACGGCATCATCGAAGTATGTTGGTTCATATTTATTTCAAGTTTCATGAAATTCTACCAGCTTGTTACTGAGAAATGGCTGCAGATGTAGATTTTTCATTAAATCAAGGGCAATAACTCTAAGGGAAATTGACCAATCCGATAAAAAAATTTGACGGGCAGCATCGCAGTATGCTGGTGTATGTTTATGTCAAGTTTTATGAAATTCTACCTGATAGTTACTGAGAAATGGCTGCGGACGGACATTTTTGGGCATTTTTAATTAAATCAAGGGCAATAACTCTAAGGGTAATTGACCAATATAAAAAAAAACTTGACGGGCATCATCGCAGTATGATGGTTCATGTTTATTTCAAGTTTCATGAAATTCTACCTGCTAGTTACTGAGAAATGGCTGCGGACGCACGGACGGACGGACAACGCCATTTCAATACCCCCTCCCGATTTCATCGGCGGGGGATAATAAAGTTAAGACAAATGGCGATTTGCAAAAAGGGGAAGTACCTATTGTTAGATCTCTATACATATTCGTATATCCTCGATAATCTTTCCGGCAAATAATTATTCAAAGTACGGAAAAACACGACCACTTGAACATAGCGCCCCCTGTTATCAAAATGTGACAGACATTATGCTTACTCTTATTTTGCCTAGTGCCTGATTACATTTTCCTTACTGGTTGATCACTTCGTGAATTTTGTTCTTGGATGCATTACAGATTAACCAGTATAACCATAACATGTTGAAATATTCCAATACGGTACACGGCACTGTCATTTTGCCAAATGAAATTATGATATAGACATCAGGGTCTAAGCAGCAAAGAAGTTGTAACTTCAAGTACGCATGGTATCATTGTCAGCAAGCATGGTATCATTGTCAACAAGCGTGGTATCATTGTCAACAAGCGTTTTAAAGGTGCCAGCATGCATTATTACTATACCAGTAAGCACAATGGGAGTGTCAGTGAGTAAATTGTAACTTTCAGCAGGCATTGTGTAATATTTACCTAAATATCATTCCATACTTTAGCCATACAAGAAGTGTTATTTTTGTGCGGGATCCTTACACTAGACTATTTTCTGGTTGGCTTGACAAGTTCTATTCACCGAATGCCTATTACTGGAAATCAGCTGGAAAACATATAGTAAAGACACAAAGAGAAACTGATGTCAAGTGTGGTTATGACGTAACATTTGCGGAATTTGTTAATTATACTGTGTATAATGTTCTATCTACACCATGTATAGATGGGCATTTCCAGTCTAACTATTTGCATTGCTTACCATGTAATGTCTCATTCGATTACATTGGCAAATATGAGACAATTAAAGAAGATACTATGCATATTCTAGATGCATTCAAACTTTCAGAAAAAATTAAATTTGATGATTTTGAGAAAGACGCCGCACTAAACGCTATTAAGGACGCTGCTGGTTGGGTGTTTTCTCAGAAAAAAGGGGTAGCTGAATGTAAAGTACCATTTGGATGTTATTTGTTCAAAGTTTGGAGCAGGCTTCAGAGCCGAGGAATCATCAGTTTTAAAATAAAGTTACCTTTTAAATCGGATGAGGATGTACGTAACACGACAACAATTTGAATCAGCACTAACAAATGCGTATGACGGGAGTGCTTCAGAGGACTTACAGAACAGTCGACAAGCAGTATTGTGGGTTCGGCTCCTGCGTAGGACCTTTTTTGTCCAAATTTTATCAATTTAACAGGTAAAAATATTGCCACATTGTATTTATCTGATCAAACCTTATAATCTATTTTTGGAAAAAATAGCCATTAAGGAAAATGTAGAATAAAACATATTTAAGGTACTTCCGCCATCTTGAATTTAGAATGACCTTCATTTGCGGTGTGAAAATATAGTGAACTTTCAAATGCAGCTGTTCCATAGCACAAAATCAACTCAGTTTGAAAGACCTCAACTAAAAGTAACTGTATAAAAAGTAAAACTGAAATTTGGAAATAAACAAAGCAGATATTTTACCTGTTATATTCCAAACTCTCGGTAACATTTATAAATCATTTTCAATTACTTTATTAAAATATCATGAATGGCAAAAGTTAGTTCAAAGTTTCAATTAATGCATAGGAGAATTGTCTTACTAAATAGGACTAAACTTATTCCATAATCTCTTTTCAAATCAAGCCAAATAACTTAAGCTGAACAATTTGACTTTACGGGTCTAAAGAATAAGGTTGTTAATTTTATAATTTAAAAGTTCTTTCCATTTGTTTGTCATGGAATGGGATTCTTAGAACAATTTTAGATTATACATAAAACATCCAGACCAAGTTTCATGAACTTCAATCGAGTAGTTTCAGAGGAGATGTTGTTTGGAAAAAAGGATGAAAGGCAGTGAGTGATCCCTTTGAAAAAACATATTTTCCTTTTGGTCAGTCTTAGAAGAACGTAGCAGAATTAAGCTGGCAATCTTCATCTCACCTTATTTTTCCACTGATAGATGCGGGTCTCGCATGCACTGACGTAACTGGAATATTCAAGATTCGAATTTGAGGTCAAATATTACACCATAACTTTGTTGCGTTGAAAATACGTACACACCGAAAACTTCATACAGTAGTATGATTGGTTAAATTGTGTAAAAATGAGTAAATGTTAAGGTGAGGTGTGCAAGTGAATATCTTTTTTTCTGTTTTAAAGCTATATATACACACACCCCGCAGTTTGATAAATAAATGAGTCGTTAAGACAATTATACGGCATATAAAGTTAAATATAGAATCCGTTCAGGCATGTAGGATACAAAACGCAACCAGAGTCAAATGGACAATTGGTATGCTTGTAATGGAAAAATATACCAGTGGGTGTATATTATAAATTCTTCGGCAAAATACATTAAAAACACCTCACCAAAATCTAGTTTTAGCGCACACTTGGACATAACGTTATGATAAAATGCGAGTAAAACGATCCGTTACGGTATTAAATAAGGTTAAAAGTTGGACGCCGTTTCAAAAGGGTCAGTAACCATATTTGGAAACAGTATAACTGCAGGTTGAAATGCGTTTATGGCTTACAAACCTAACAAAATGTCCACTTGTCGGGCGGGGCAGTGTAAATGATGTAAGACCCCTCTTTGTTGATTTCTAGGACTGATGACCCAAGGATAATATTTAAGGGTATATTTCTCGGAAGCACAGAGCACCACAAACACACCCTCAGAACCACGCATTTGCAAAGTAGGCAGATTGTGTAAAGTATAGCATATTAAGATCTCCATATTCACCAAAAATTTCAGTCATTTTAGAGGATAATTTTAAGTATAAGTTGGAACGACTTAGCAAAATTTAAGAACATACTTTCAGCGTCCGTTACAATAACTTATATATAACTTAAGTGAAATCAAAGTACAAATTGACATTTTACTGACAAACAAAGAAATTATCGTTCCGCGCCAGATATGAAATGCCGAACAAAAGAAGATGCAAGAACAGTAAATTTTCTACTTTACATAAGAAATAGGTAACAAGAATACAGGTCAGTATAAGATGGTGACATAGAAAACAACTGTATTTTATATTACATAAGCTGTAATAGTGAATGCGAAGATATACCCATTTCCCAACATCAGTACCTATTAAGTCTACAACGGGCTTATTTGAAATCGGCCACGTAGTCCCCACATAAACTACGTGACTAGTATATTGATATTGTAAATAATGATCATAACTTTCATGATTACATTCACGGTATACAAAATGCGTTTATACATGTCTAAATCCAACTGGTAACCTAAATACTTTCAGTCATTCATAATTGCGTTCACAATTATTAGCAAGTTGAACGTTGTTCATAACTATGTAGACTTTTCGTGAGGCTTTTATCTTAACTATTTCTCCCGTACGCAGAATCTTCAAATAGATTATTGGCTGTTAATGGATTAACTTTTGATTCTTTAAACTAAGGGGAACTATTCAAAACTTCTTATCAAAAATGAATTTAGAATAGTTCTTTCCCTTGTTATCTATATAATCCATGAAGTCGGTACTTTTCTGTGTTTTTGTCATTTCAATACGCTAATAACCAAAGTATTCATTTGAATAGTTTTTAAAATTTTCGACAATATATAGAGATGGTACCTAAGGCTACGTATTCAACGACAACAACAACAAATCAAGTGCAACACTGAAGCGCATATCGCTTATTTCACGCTAGCAATATTTTAACATATCACCGTACAGTAAATACAGGAACTTTTGACAGCGAAACCGGCTTTGTTATTTTGATGGATTAACTAAAGAAAGGTGATTGTCATTTCTTTTTACTAACACAACCATTTTATTTATACATTCCGCAAGGTAAATGCGATTCCGCAAGCCTCGGTCAATATGCAAATTAAGTACATTGATAAACACAATGTGTGTGTCATTAAAAGTGAAATAACTTCTTTCGGCACAGTTTTTGGTATAGTTTAGGTGTGACCATCATGATAGAATATACATTTTTATATCGCTCTGTTTTAACTCATACCTTTTGAGGCCTTGATTATTCTGGGCAAACGAATTTTGCAAAATGTGGAGGGATTCGATGTCGTAAAATTCTTTTAGTCTATTTATATTTTCCTTACGAATAATGTTTTCTTTACTATGATCATAGAGTACCTGTAAATTAGCGGCAGTAATGAATAAAAATAATTGTCTTTGAATTATTTCGTTCGAAAATGAAAGACGAGGCTTAACCTTTTTGTTTGAATGATTATTAATAATCTTGAAGTAAAATATATTTTTGGGAAACACATCTAAATCTGTGCGTACTTTGTTGACATAATTAAATAGTCCTAGAAGAGTTATCTGCCACTGGCTTCACTTTTGCAAGTAGGACCATTTTTTCGGATTAAATATTGCTTTTCAGCATGAAAATTGAAGTATGAAAGTTAAACCATTATATAATTGATGTACTCCTGTATTACGTTTTCAACAGAAAATAATATCAGATGCAACTTGAAATTTTAGGTACCATCTCTACAATATATCTGCTGTTTTGTATCACTGACACTTGGGCTCAGGACCACACCCTCCTCTGCCAGTGCCAACTGTTAGCTATTTTGGGTCCTGACCTCAAGTGTTTTTATCCATATATTGAATAATAATTGCCTATATCTAGTACTACATTTCAAACTTGAACTTGTATGCCTACTTAAAATAAGTAACTTCAGTTTTGAATTTTAAATTCTTTTGTTGCATTTATTATTTGTAGCTTATTCCAGGCCATGTTAACGATACGGATCATTAATTTTCAATAGAACATAAAAATAAGACGAACTGCAACGATGATTTTCTGCCGTTGTACGTTTTACTGAAGCACATATACTGATACCAGGGTTTACCTTCCACGTTTCATAAGCGTCTGATTATAGAGCGTCAGCCTTATACCCAGTCGGGAACCAGGACATGAAGCACACTAAATCTATCTAGCCTACTCAGGTTATACCTCTGATAATTATAAATGTTTTTTCTCATTATTTCAGTGTAATTTTACTGATCGATATTTGGTAAAACTAGTGCACAACTTCTGAGGCCCCACAACACAATTTTCACATGCAAAGTATTTGTGTATATAATTCAATGTTAATGCATTAATTTTGCCCGAAAAATGTAATGGACACAATTATGTACTGGATATTTAATTTCTGTAATCAAAACTGCATATAGTCATATCACTTTTGTCTTATCTTAAATTGATGGTTGAACAAATTCTTGTAACTTCTAAAAATAGTGGTGGCGAGAACATTTTGTAAATGTGGGCTTTAAAACTGATTTGCAACTTGTATCATTTACATTTAGAAACTGCGTTTTGCTGTACATTAGGTAAATTAAGATGTTTTTCTAGTTGCATATATGATATCTGAAACTTGATGAAAAGTGAACGACAGCTTATTATACGCCCGAAGGAACGTATTATGTTACATACAAAAACTTAACCAAAAACTGCTAAGTCATAAAGGGGGATAATTTTGTAAAAGAGTTAAATAGAGTAATGGAACCTATGCAATGTAAGTCAGTTTATCACAGTGAATAAGTGTGTGAAGTTAAAATCCATTTCTACAAGTGGTTACTGAGATACCAGCTTACATACAAAACCTTAACCGAATTGGGACGCTTACGCGGACGCCGACGCAGACGCGAACGCCGACGCCGACGCACGGGCGAATCAAATAGCTCTACTAGTCTATGAATAGTCGAGCTAAGAATATATTTCATGTTTTATAATAAGTTCGTTTACTATTGTCTGACATGGTATGCATTCAGGATAATCTTTCCTGAAGACAAAAATTATTGTTCTTTTTTAAATGCACTGTCTATGAGAAATATGCCTTATTTTCCTACTTTATATGCGATAGGTTAAGAAGCAGTGCATAAACAAATAATTAAGTCCTTTGCCTATTCCATTTTGTACTGCTTAAATATGAACCAAAGTAACAAGTTCTGTTGTCATCAATGAATCTTAAGTACATATTGTTGTCCATTCTAAATCAGCTTAACCTATCACTGTTGATATCAATCACTACTAAATTGTCACCATACTGCTACATTAAATTCGTGATCAGTCAATTAAAATCAGAACATAATTCTATCAAATTCATGGATCTGAAATTATAATAAGTACCATAACTGTTTGGAATGTCCGATACCTCAACACTTTATAAGAGACAATGAATTAAACTAAGTGATCATCACTGGCTTATTACATAAAACTATCATGTATTTAATATTTCACACATCTAACCTTACCTAGTTCTTACCCCAGATAACCCGTTATCTCATTTGGCAAAGATTTCACAGGGACACATTTTTTGGCCATGTTTTAGGTAATTAAAATCAGGTAGATCATTAACAAATTTTTTCATTGATCAGACCTAGTTACATAGTTTTTGACCTCAAGTATCCCTCATTTTAACTTGACATGCATAACATATGGACAAGTATTCAAACACAGATTAATGACGATCAGGTTGAAAACTTGACATCTAGTTTCAACTAACTATTACTTTGATTTGACGTATTGGCCTAGCTTTTTCTCAAATGATCCAGTTTCAAATTTTCTCAGATTTTAAACGGATCAACTTTCCAACCAAGTTTCATAAATAGTCAAGTTTTACGATTTCATAGAGACAAAAATTCTAACAAAGTTTTATGAAAATCAACCAGAATAGTGGGCTCTAGAGTGTTCATAATGTTTTTCTATGATTTGACATAGTGACCTTGTTTTTGACCCAGATAGTCAAGTTTCAAGATTTCACAGAGACAAAAATTCTAACAAAGGTTTATGAAGATCAAGCAGAATAGTGGCCTCTCAAGTGTTAACAAGAGCTGTCACTAATTGTGACAAATGCCCCCGCAGCGCCTTGACCTTTGACCTTTGACCTGGTGACCCCGAAGTCAATAGGAGTCGTGTACTTAATAAGTACTATTAGCATGTGAAGTTTAAAGGTCCTGGGTGCAGTGGTTCGCAAGTAAAGTGTCTTCATACAAAAAGTTAACGTGGTGACGAACGAACGAACTAACGAACGGACGGACAGTTGAAAACTAATATGCCTCCCTTCGGGGGACATAAAAATGTTTTTCTATTATTTGGCATAGTGACCTTGATTTTGACCAAGATAGTCAAGTTTCAAGATTTCATAGAGACATAAATTCTAACTAAGGTTTATTAAGATCAAACCGAATAGTGTCCTCCAGAGTGTTAAAAATGTTTTCTTTGATTAGAATTAGTATTCTAGTTTTTGACTAAGTCATCCGTTTTTGAATTTGATTTGACCTACTTTTTAAACAGGCAAACTTCTGGTAGAGAATAATGATGATCAAGTAGAAAATATGATATCTAGAGTGTAAACAAGATTTTCTATGATTTCACCGAGTTTATGACCTCAGGTAAGTTTTAAATCTGACTTAGATTTCAAAGCGATAAGCATTCTGCCATTTGTATAAGCAATATTTTTCTATGAGTTGGCCTAGAAACCTAGTGTAAGATCTCGGGTAAAATAGTTCTGAACTTGTCCTAAATTTAATAGAGACTAACATTCTGATAATGCATTAAGATGCTCTCAAGTAAAAAATGTTAACAAACTCTTTAAATAATTTGAAGTAGTGACATAGTTGCTGTTCTCATATGGCAGAGTTTTAAACTTAACCTAGATTACACAGAGACAAACCTAGTGATAGAGGTTTTGATTTTAAATATTCCAGTTTAGTACTTGATCTAGATTTCATGATACTAAACTTCTGATAAAGCTTAAAAATCAAACAGAAAATATTGGAAAATACTGCCTCTAGAGTATTAAAAAGTTTTTTTCTACGAATTTTGTTTCAAATTTGACCTTGATTTCATATGGACAAAGTTTCGAAAAGATAAAACAGAAGGGGTTGTCTCTTGAGCGCTAACAAGGTTTCTCTATGATTTGACTTAGTGACCTAGTTTTATACCTCAGATAACCAAGTTTTGAACTTATCCTAGATGTTATGCAGACAAACATTCTGACAAAGTTCCAGAAAGATGATGTCGAGAATGTGGCCTCTAGGATGTTAACAAGGCTTTCCTATAAACTGACCTAGTGACCTAGCTGCTGACCCCAAATGACCCAATAACGAACTCTTCTACAGTTATTTTGAGGATAACATTCTGGCCAAGTTTCATTTGAATTAAGCGAGTGTGAACAGTCCAAATATTGACGACGGACGACATCGAATGGTGACGAACGACGAAGAGGTCGGATGGTGACGAACGACGGACATAAGGTGGTAACAATTGCATTTTATGTTAGGTGAGCTAAAATACAAGTTTAATGACATTCACTATTTTAATGACATTGCTTGTGAAACAACACTCTTACACACACACACACTTAGTCCAGCTCGGTCCAATCAGTAATAGAGCGGGAAATTCGATTTAGTGACAGAAATTTCAAGTAAGACAAAAGAGGGAAGAGCAATATCGTTTAAAACAACTAAAAGTTGACTCGACTACATCTGAAGGCAACAGAACTACAAATTAGACTTCTGCAGGAAATACAAATACAATGTATTTTGATGCTACTTTGCATTTATTGAGTATATGCGAAAATCTAACAAGTCAAAAGCGAATACCTCTTCAGAAATTAATACTGACTGGTATATTCTGCTACATTTAGAGAAGCATGTTTCAAATAGACTCCTTGTTAAATTGCAGAAACAATAACTGAGATATATATGAACTAAGAAAACAACATTAGTCTTAAGCAGTCATAATACATACAATTAAAATATCAAATGAGGCTCGTTCGTACACAGCTGTACCTTTACTATTTACTGTTTGATCACTCTGAAACTTCATAGAAATAGTAAAGTGTATTTGGTTTCCTACTTGTTCATCCTACTGTACTTTGCTAATTCTCATGGTGCACTTCTACTGATGGCAGCAGCCGTATACTCCAGCCTTAATCCCCTGCCCACACCAACCTGGATAGTCACTTATATCGCGTGTGAACTGGTGACAGGGACCATTATTACTTCAAGGTATCCTAGTGCATTTTAGAAGGAAAAAAATGTTCTATTTAGACTTTGTAAACGTATCCTTTTTTATGATAAAATTTTACAGGAGGCTGTAAACCTACTGATGAACTTCCTTTACCTCCTGTCTTGTCTGAAATACCGCCTGTATTTCACTATTTAATATAAACCTCTAAATTCGAATCTCATTGCATAAGGGAAAGTATTCAATGGTAGAACTACTGTATTAGTTGCGACGTTCAGTGCAACATAAAGACTCATTTTGACTGAAATAACAGTAAACATGTAGGGACAATACGCTTTTTGTATAAATGTCTGCAGACGTAAATACACAGAACAAACGTGTACTGTTGCTATTTTTGCATAAAACAAGACACGACGACTAAATGTAATACTTACATATGTGATGACGTTGCGATTCCAGAGCATTATTTAATTATCGTTCTGTTTTTCTTGAAAACTCTAAACATGATTTACAAATCCATATCCGGGACCCAGAAATCAACAACACTACCAAAAGCATGTACAGAAGGTTTTTACACTGTCTTTTATATTTCTCGTTATTACAAACATGACATCATGACATTACCCATACGTTTGCATATTACGTAAATATGTGTTGAACAGGAACACAATATCAAGACTAATCACTTTTCATTCGAAGTATTTTGAGCACGAACACATTTTGAGTACGGATGAGTACGAACGTAGTAAAAAGCTTTCAGAATATATACGAATTCTGCGAGAATTTAGATAAAAACATACCGACTGATACTTCCCAAAACATTAATATAATTCCTAAAAAAACAACCGCACAAGATACACGCAATATAATTATCATATGTTTTGAAAGGTCATGTTAACGTGACATTGTATAATCATAATATGTTATTTATTATGCATGACAATGTACCATGTACAAGTCTTAAATAAAATTCTGTTCTGTTCTATAATACATTCACGGTTATCGACAAAAACTGAACGACGCTAATGTTACAAAAAGAGGGTCATGATAACCCCGGATCGCTCACCTGGGTAATATGAGATACATGTTTCAAATGTCAAACTGATGCTAAAATATTAAGAATGTAGGTCAGTAGGTCACATTTATGGTCACTGAAAGTCAGTTTTAAGATAGGTATGCAAAACTGTATACGTCATCCAAATTTCATGACTGTATCTTACAAAACAAGAAAGTAAGTGACTGAAATTCAGTTTTAAGATCAGTCTGCAAAACTGTACACGTCATCCAAATTTCAATGCTATATCTTAAAAAAAAACAATAGAAAGTAGGTCAGTAGGTCATATTCATGGTCACTGAAAGTCAATTTTAAGATCGGTGTGCTGAACTGTACACGTCATCCAAATTTCAAGGCTGTATCTTAAAAAACAAGGAAGTAGGTCAATAGGTCGCAATCATGGTCACTGAAAGTCAGTTTTAAGATCGGTGTGCAAAACTGTACATGCTATCCAAATTTCAAGGCTGGATCTTAAGAAAACAAAAAAGTAGGTCAGTATTTCAAATTCCACATGACCCAGATTCATGAACTGAACTAAAGATCATCAAGGTTAACATTCTGACCAAGTTTCGTGAAGATACAGTCATAAATGTGGCCTCTAGAGTGTTAACAAGCTTTTCACTTGATTTAACCTGGTGACCTAGCTTTTGACCCTATTTGACCCAGATGTAAAGCTGACCTAAAGATTATCAAGATTAACATTCTGATAAAGTTTCATAGAGATATTATCATAAATGTGGCCTCTGCAGTATTAACAATCTTTTCCTTTTTATTTTACCTGGTGACCTAGTTTTTAATCCCACATGACCCAGATTTTAACTTGACCTAAAGATTATCAAGATAAACATTCTAACAAAGTTTCATAGAGATATTTCATGAATGTGGTCTCTGCAGTGTTAACAAGCTTTTCCTTTGATTTGACCTGGTGACCTAGTTTTTTACCCTTCTAAACTTGGCTTAAAAATCATTCTGACTAACATTCTGACCAAGTTTCATTAACTAAAACTTAAAGATATGGTTACAAATGTGGCCTCTAGTGTGCTAACTAGCTTTCCCTTTGTTTTGACCTGGTGACCTAGTTTTTTATTCCACCTAACCCAGATTTAAACCTTATCTAAAGATCATCAAGACTAACATTTTGACCAAGTTTCATTAAAATATGGCCATAAATGTGGCCTCCAGTGTGTTAAATAGCTTTTCATTTGTTTCGACCGAGAGAACTAGTTTTTGACCCCACACGCCTCAGGTTCAAACTTGACCTAAAGATCATAAAGATTAACATTCTGACAAAGTTTTATGAAGATAAGTCATAAATGTGGCCTCTAGTGTGTTAAATAGCTTTTCCTTTGATTTGACCTGGTGACCTAAATTTTGACTCAACCTGACCCAGATTTAATCTTGACCTAAAGATCATCAAGATTAACATTCTGACCAAGTTTTATAGATATATGTTTATAAATGTGACCTCTACAGTGTTAAAAATCTTTTCCTTTGATTTGATCTGGTGGCCTAGTTTTGACCCGCAGATAACCCAATATCAAACCCGTTCAAGTCTATATTGAGGGTATCATTCTTGCCAAGCTTCATTAAGATTGAGCCAAAATTGTGACCTCTAGAGTGTTAACAGTCAAATTGTTGACGGACGACGACGGACACAGGGCGACCACAAAAGCTCACCTTGAGCTCTTTGTGCTCAGGTGAGCTAAAAAGGCGTAAACAAGAGGGAAACACGGGTAAATACATTGTTTGAGGCATTGCGTTATGGGTTGGTAACTGATATAGCTAAACATTCTATGGAATAGACTGGATATTTAATGATACAAGAAGAGGTTATTATGAAAGAAACAAGACTCAGATAACAGTCTGCGCACGGGTATATGTCCACCCCATGAAAAACATTTAAAAAATAAAAAAAATGTATTAACAGCATGAGTGTCATTTTGGCAAAATTGTAAGTATTAAGTAATGTCACACTTCTGTGTGTCAATTATTCTACAGAGTTGTACAAGCAACACATATTTCCATTATAAAGTCCTTTAACGGTCTTACAATACTAAATTTAATATTTAGCTTCCACTATAAATTGTATTTGAGAAAAAAATAAATATTCATGATTCTGCAGGTTTGACTGTTTTCAATTTTTAATTATGTTTTGAGTAATATTACATTTGTTGAGCTTTTCATTGTCGTGCATTTTACATGTACTTCCTTGATACATAACGGGGTAGAAATAAAACAAAAGGGCCATGATGGCCCTATATCGCTCATCAGAGTTGATCTAATCTACTGACATAGTTTTTGACCCCACATGACCCATTTTCAAATTTGACTTGGAGATCATCAAGGCAAACATTCTGACAAAGTTTCATAAAGATTGGATTACAACTGTGGCCTTTAGAGCGTTCACAATCTTTTCCTTTGATTTGACCAGGTGACCTAGTTTTTTATCCCACATGACACAGATTCTAACTTGAACTATAGATCATCAAGACAAACATTCTAACTCAAACTTAAATTGTGGTCTCTAGAGTGTTAACAAGTTTTTCGTTGGATCTGGCCTAGTGACCTAGTTTTTGATCCTACATGACCCATCCTCAAACATGACCTAGAAATCATCAAGACAAACATTCTGATTCAGTTTCATTGAGTCACAGCTAATGCCTCTAGAGTGTAAAACTTTTCCTTTGATCTGACTATGTGACCTAGTTTTTAACCCCATATGACCCAGATTCAAACCTGACATAGAGATTACCATGGCAAACATTCTGACCAAGTGTCATGAAGATTGAGTCACAACTGTGGCCTCTAGAGTGTTCACAAGCTTTTCATTTGATCTGACCATGTGACTTAGTTTTTGACCCCATATGACCCAGATTCAAAACTGATCTGAAGATCATCAAGACAAACATTCTGACCAAGTTTCATTAATATTGAGTCACGACTGTGTTCTCTAAATTGTTCAAAATTTTTTCCTTTGATCTTGCCTACTGACCTAATTTTTGACCCCACATGATCCAGTTTCCAACATGGCCTAGACATTATCAAAACAAACATTCTGACAAAGTTTCATAAAGATTGTATCACAACTATGGCCTCCAGAGTGTTCACAAGCTTTTCCTGTGATCTGGCCTTGGCTAGTGATCTAGTTTTTGATTCCACATAACTTAGTTTAGAAATTGAACTAGAGGTCATCAAGACAAACATTCTGAAAAGTTTCATAAAGACTGAGTGATAACTGTGGCCTCTAGAGTGTTCACAAGCTTTTCCTTTGATTTGACAAGGTGACTTAGTTTTTGACCAAACATAACCCAGTTTCAAACTTGACCTACAAATCATATAGATAAACATTCTGTCCCAAGTTTCATAAAAATTGGGTCATAATTGTGGCCTCTAGAATGTTCACAAACTTTTCATTTGATCTGGCTTACTGACCTAATTTTTGAACCAACATGACCCAGTTTCAAACTTGGTTTAGATATCATCAAGACAAACATTCTGACAAAGTATTATAAAGATTCGGTCATAACTGTGGTCTCTAGAGTGTTTCCTGAGGCTTTTCCTGTGACCTAGTTTTTGACCCCATATAACCCAGTTTCGAACTTGACCTAGAAATCATAAAGATAAACATTCTGACTATGTTTCATAAATATTGGGTCATAACTGTGGCCTCTAGAGTGTTCACAAGCTTTTCCTTTGATCTGGCATAATGACCTATTTTTTGAACCTACATGACCCAGTTTCAAACTTGACATAGAGATCGTCAAGACTAACATTCTGACTAAGTTTCATAAATATTGGGTCACAACTGTGGGCTCTAGAGTGTTCACAAGGCAAATGTTGACGGACGACGGACGACAATGACCGCTCACAATAGCTCACCTCGAGCACTTTGTGCTCTGGTGAGCTAATAAAAGATAATTAATCAATGACAGTAAATAGACAGACTATAGTAATGAGATCTCAGTCAAATTTCAGTATCAGTAAGGTTGGTATAGAGTAATTTAGCCATTCATTCACAGCCTTTAAATACTCCGAACCATACCGCCGAATTGCCTTAAAAGTTTATTTTGCGGATATTGTACATGTAATAGTCTACAAAAACTTGAAAACTGTTTAACTTGAAGGTATTCTTGCATAAAAACTACTTTTTTCACTGGATCCGCCCATGTATAAACGGGAGAAAAATCGTGTGCAAACAAGAAAATTCACGTGCTGTTAATACATGATTTTTATTTTTGAAATGCTTTGCCAGGGATATATGTATGTATTTTTTGCGCACACTGATATTTGGCATCTGCGTCTTGTTTCTTCCATAACAACCGCTTCTTGTAGCATTATAGATACAATGTAATCCATAGTATGTTTAGCTGTATCTGTTTCCAACCCCAAACGTACTGCCCCCATCAATGTACGCACTAGCTTCTCTTAGAGTTCACTCCCTTTACAAAGCGTCTGTTGTTATTGTAAATAACTGTGAATAAATAAGTATCGCGTGTAACTTGTGCTATTGTTCGTTTTTAGGAATCATATTTATGATTTTGGTAAGTATCAGTCGGTATGTTTTTATCTAATTTCCGGAAGAATTTATATAAACAGCTTGGAAACTTGACACTACGTTCGTACTCATCCGTACTCCAACTGCGTGTCCGTACTCAATATAACTCGAATGTAAAGTTATTATTCTTGAAATTGTGATCGAGTCCACCAAATTGTGAAATGATATGAACAATTATTGGTAATTTTATGTTTGTAATAATGAGAGATAAAAAAATCACTTAAAAACCTTCAGGATGTGCTTTTGATAGTGTTGTTTATTTCCGGGCCCTGGATACGGATATTTAAAACATGTTTACCGTTTCCAAGAACAACAGGAATAGTAAATAAAAAATGTACCGGAATCGTCAAGTCATCACATATGAAAACAATACATAAATCGTCGTGAAATATTTTTTTACGCAAGAATAGCGACAATACACGTTTGTTTTGTGTATTAACGTCTGCAGAAGCCCTTGGGATATGTTTGTGACCTCGACATTCGGTCTCAGTCACAAACAATCCCGCGGGTTTCTGCAGACGTTAATACACAAAAAAAACGTGTATTATCCCTACATTCAACCGCTACAATATATACCTACTTCTTTGATTTAGATTATAGGAAATAATTAATGAGACAGAAAGGGTAGACAATCTTTATCATTACGTCGACTACAGTTTGTCTGAAAAGGCAAATAAACATGAGTTGTCCATAAGACAGCAAGCACGACTTTTCTCAGTGCTTGACTCTGAATTAGAGCTTTGCCAGTAAACACTTTATAAAACTTTAACAAACAAAATCTAAATTAAAAAGGGGCATAACTCTGTCAAAAATCAATCAAAGTAACGGGAATTGTTTCTCCTGGTGAAGACTTTGAAAGTAAATAAATATTTTAAGTTTCAAGTCAAAAGCTTTGATAGTAACAGAGATATTTGATTTTATCAAAAGGTTTAACCGACGGCGACGGCGACGCTGACGCCGACGCCGGGGTGAGTGCAACAGCACAACGTTTTCTTCAAAAAGTCGAGCCAAATATCTAACAGGTACTTTTAGTGCATTTAAAAGTAATGTGTGGCTAAATTTTGCTTTTTATGACCCGTTAATTTTTTTTTCAGTATCATTTAAAATTTATTTGCCATGTTTTTTAACTTACAATTCGGGCATTTAACTGGGACAATTCGTGACTATGTATTACATACTCCTTTACTGCCATTGCGTTTGTACTTATGATTTTAATAACCTAGAAACTTCTTAACCTTAAAGATGTGCTATAAACGGAAACTTTACTTTTTAAAGGAATTTGAAAATCGTTTGAATGTTTGTTAGATTTGATTCAAGTATTCTTTGTGTTTTCGGATGAAACAAAAATAAATTGTCAGAGGTGCCTCTTAAGTACGCCGCCATAGTACCAAAGCCGCTACGTGTTAAAAGTAGTGTGTCACATAGAGTTAGAATTGATTGCTCCAAAAGTGCTGTATACAATCCCTCACAAGCTTCTTTTGTGAAACGTTTTAGCTTTCCTAGCCGGTCAACATGAACAATTGTTCGATGTATTTTAATGTATGATTTAAATCTGGTTTCAGCATGTCTTTTTATATCTTCTGAATCGGAAGCAATATAAATGACATATTTTCGGACATCATCGTACTTTTCCAAAAAGTCAAATATCACAGTCTCATTTGAATATCCCCTAGGACGTGTACCGTCCTCTGGAATGCTTGGATTTTTCCCAATTCGAATATGACTACATACTAAATGCCTCCCTAGTATTTTATTATCATAGAATTGTACAGCATCCTTCAATAGTCTTTGGTTTGGCTTAAACAGAGTATGCAGTACTAAATGTATTGCTTCTTCATTTGTAATATTCATCAACCATTTAAGTCGTGTTCTAGCTTGTTTATGTTGTCTTATCCCGTCGATTGCATAGGCGTTTAATCGTAAAACTACTACTTGTTTTGTCCAGTTTCTGTCAAAATTGAAACTTTCAACTTGATTCAGGAATTTCTTTGTATTTCCATTAACATACTTTAATTCAATGAAGTTTGTCTTTGGGACAGTCTTCAGAAAGTCAGTACACATTGACCAATTGTAAATATTTGACAAGAGAAAGTTGTTTAGCTCGCACGGAGTTGTCATATCGACGACAAAAGTCCTATTTGTAAGTAATGCCAGGAGAAAAGAGGACACAATTCCTTTCTGACGGTCAGCCAAACCTCCACATAAACTCGAGGAATCACATTTGAATACCAAAAACCTCTGACTACGGCAGTGCTCTATACTTATAGCTTTTATACTCTCTAGATTGTCCTCTGTCAACAAACGGCCGCCTTTATAAACTGAGAGATTTGTAAGATGTTCGTTCCAGACTCGATGCTCAAACTGTTGAATGACAGAATCTTGCTTTTTTCTAATGAAGTTGCCGGTTACACGTATGTCCAATATGTTCAATTGCAGAAGTACCAGGAACACGAACAATCCTGCCAACACCTGAATAATAATAAATTTGTTTAATAACAAATTATTGTCTATAAGATACAAATCTGATTATATTAATTTAAACTAACTAAATTTCATATGCTTGTTCTAGCTGAAAAGGCAATTATTTTGTAAGACATACAAAACTTTTTCAGAGTATATGCTTAGGGAATAATTTACAATATATAACCTACTGATCAAAACTTTTTTAAGATTTCACTTTGATGTTGTTTTTTGTAACTAGTTACACACGTCTCATTCACTAGATATTGAATGCAGAAAGTAAACTTCAAATAAGGATATCGTCAATCATTACATATTCCTGCAGTCGGAAAGCACAGTTGCATTCTTTATTTAGTACAGACAAATAATTGTAACAGCATTTTAATCACGTGTGTAATCACACATATTAATAAAAGTAAAGCTCTTTTGTATTGCTAACATAAATGTTTTGATATTTTGAATAGTTTCTTTCATTCATTTTCGTATTTGTCATATCAGGGCATTTCCTATTTCCTATTTAAGTTTTGATAAAATATGCTTCTCTACTTTCCCTCATCAGGTTCAAAATGTTATATGCTTATCCTTCACTAATATTTTCTGTAATATTTATTTTACTATAGAATACTCTCATCTAACAGATGTTTTAACTTAAAGTATATATGTATGATATGCACATATTTTTGGGGGGAACTTTAATGTCAAATTATTTTCACTTGAGATATTCCCTTTTGTGTACTTTACATAACTACAACTATGTTTATTAGTTTTTGTTTAATCTATAAATTCAGGTCTGAAATTTTGAGTTTAGCATATATACTTAATCCCCATATGTAGAGACTTACCCTAAGCCCTCTTTACACAAGGGAAACAATCTGTTTATAGAGTGAAACTGTTGAGTGAACACCGTTTGTCTGGATCATAATCATGTTCCATTTATATCAGTGCAATGGAAAAGTAAGCTATCTGTGTTACCTGCTATACAGAATAACACAGTCGATAGGTAACACAGTCGATCATGCATCTAATAGTCCTGAAATTGTTTTCTTATATTTCTAGATATTTTGCTTATACTTTGATGCATCTATACGGGTAGCAGAGACCATTCTCTTTCCAGCAATAGCTTTATCAAGAAATTTTACCTTGTGAAATTCAGTGGGTTTTAACATTTTCAAAAAAAAAAATCGTCTGTTGACAAATTTTACCACAAAATGTCACACTTTCCCCCAGGGAATTAAATGATTTGACCGTTACATATTTTTTCTTTTCAAAGTGCTGATCTTTACAGTAATTGCTACTAATCATGCATTATTTTTTCGTGCCTGGAGGTAAAATGTGCATGCTTTGCATGAGATTCTATGTTAAATATTTATATAAGAAAATGTACTAATAAACTTTGATAATGTGGCAGTTGACCTCAATAAAATCGACACTGTTTATTTTCCAATACAGGTAAATCCAATATTTGCTTTACAATGGATCAATGAGGATTATCTTTGAACACCCCAAGACTTATTGGACTCAGCTGCCACATTATCAAAGCTCATTAGTACTTTATACATATTTAATTTTTTTTCCCAATAGTCCGTTTAATTTGACCTGGCGGGGCGGAGTTAATCTTTGACATATGCAAATAATGGTAATCTCAAACAAGAGGGCCATGATGGCCACAGTTGATCTGGCCAACTGACCTAGCTTTTGACCCCACATGACCAAGAGTTTAACTTGACCTAAAGGTCATCAAGACAAACATTCTGACTAAATTTCAAGATTTTAAGATTTGGTTACAACTGTGGCCTCTAGAGTGTTCTCAAGCTTTTCCTTTGACTTCACCGGGTGACCTAGTTTTTGACCCCACATGACCCAGATTCGAACTTGACCTGTAGATTATCAAAACAAACATTCTGACTAATTCTCATGAGTTTCAAACTTTAATTGTGGTATCTTGTGTGTTGAAATGATTTTCCTTTGATCTGGCCTAGTGACCTAATTTTAAACCCCACATGACTCAGATTCAAACTTGACCTACAAATGATTAAGAAAAACATTCTGACCCAGTTTCATAAAGATTGAGTCACAAATGTGGCCTCTAAAGTGTTTATAATCTTTTCCTTTGATTTGACCAGATGACCTAGTTTTTGACCCCACATGACCCAGATTCAAACTTTTCCTAGAAATCATCAAGCTAAACTTTCTGACTAAGTTTCATAAATATTGAGTCACAACTGTGGCCTCTAGAGTGTTCACAAGCTTTTCCTTTGATTTGACCTACTGACCTAGTTTTTGACCCAACATGACCCAAATTCAAACTTGACCTAGAGATCATCAAGACTAATATTCTGACCAAGTTTAAAAAAAGATTGGGTCAAAAATGTGGTCTCTAGAGTGTTCTCAAGCTTTTCCTTTGATCTAAGCTATGACATAGTTTTTGATCCCACATGACATAGTTTCAAACTTGACCTAGCATTCATCAAGACTTACATTCTGACCAAGTTACAGAAAGATTGGGTAAAAAAATTTGTTTTCTACAGTGTTCACAAGCTTTTCCTTTGATCTGACTTACTGACCTAGTTTTTGACCCCACATAAATCAGTTTCAAACTTGACCTAGAGATTATCAAGGATTATATTCTTACCAAGTTTTATAAAGATTGGATCAAAAATGTGGTCTCTACAGTGTTCACAAGCTTTTCCTTTGATCTGACCTACTGACCTAGTTTTTGACCACACATAAACTAGTTTCAAACTTGGCCTAGAGATTATCAAGTCTTACATTCTGACCAAGTTTTATAAAGATTGGGTCAAAAATGTGGTCTCTAGAGTGTTCACAAGCTTTTCCTTTGATCTAAGCTATGACATAGTTTTTGACCCCACCTGACATAGTTTCAAACTTGACCTAGCTATCATCAAGACTTACATTCTGACCAAGTTACAGAAAGATTGGGTAAAACATTTGTTCTCTACAGTGTTCACAAGCTTTTCCTTTGATCTGACTTACTGACCTAGTTTTTGACCCCACATAACCTAGTTTCAAACTTGGCCTAGAGATTATCAAGGCTTACATTCTGACCAAGTTTTATAAAGATTGGGTAAAAAATGTGGTCTCTACAGTGTTCACAAGCTTTTCCTTTGATCTGACCTACTGACCTAGTTTTTTACCTCAATCGACCCAGTTTTAAAGCTGACCTAGAGACCATCTAGACTAACATTCTGACCAAGGTTCAAAAAGATTGGGTCAAAAATGTGGTCTCTAGGGTTTTCACAAACTTTTCTTTTGATCTGACCTACTGACCTAGTTTTTGACCCCACATAACCCAGTTTCAAACTTGACCCAGAGATTATTAAGTCTAATATTCTGACTAAGTTTTATAAAGATTGGGTCACAAATGTGGCTTCTACAAGGCAAATGTTGAACACGACGGACGACGCACGACGGACGCCGACGGACGCCGGACAATGACTGGTCACAATAGCTCACCTTGAGCACTTTGTGCTCTGGTGAGTTAAAAACGAGCAAAATAGGTAAAGCAATATAATTGTTTCATTCCGTAATATTCGGTAACCAACGACTAAAATTCAACGCTACATTGGTTACATGTACTACATACCCTGCACAAAAATGTAGTGGACCGTCGCAAAACCACGCCCCGCCAGGTCAGATAAAATGCACTATACAAACCATAAAATAAATAAACATGTTTGTAAACATGGACGGATCCAAACAGAAGGGGAAGAAGCATTTTATAGAAATATTTCGAAGGCAAAATACAATACATATCGTAGCCCTTACCAACCTATAAACCGGGTCAGTCTATTTTATAAGACTTAGTGCAACAACACGGTTGACCCACTTAAACGAACTGTAGTTGTCATGTAAATAATTGCACAGATAACTACGTCATTTGTGCATATGTTAGGCAAAAGAGTTGACCCACAATTTCTCGCAACATTAGTCATGGGTCGTCCCATATACAGGCAATAAAATATGTTTAAACTGTAAACTGCTTAATTCCAACCAGTGGTCGCTGAGAAATATCCCGGACAAGAAATGCGGGACATCGGACAAACGGACGAACTGACGACTATATGCTTCCCCTTCGGGGAGCATAATTAACAGATGCCTACAACTTTAAGATAGTTAACAAGAGGGCCATGATGGCCCTATATATCGCTCACCAGAGTTGATCTGGCCTACTGACCTAGTTTTTTATCCCACATGAGCCAGTTTCAAATTTAACCTAGAGATCATCAAGACAGTTTTTGATCCCACATGTCTCAGTTTCGAACTTGACCTAGTAATCATCAAGACAAAAATTCTGACCAAGTTTTATACAGATTGGGTCACAAATGTGGCCTCTAGAGTGTTCACAAGCTTTTCCTTTGATCTGGCCTACTGAACTACTGTTTGACTCCACATGTCCCAGTTTCGAACTTGTCCTAGAAATCATCAAGGCAAATATTCTAACCAAGTTTCATACATATTTGGTTACAAATGTGGCCTCTAGAGTGTTCACAAGCTTTTCCTTTGATCTGGCCTACTGACCTAGATTTGACCCCACATAACTCAGTTTCAAACGTGACCTAGATATTATCAAGACAAACATTTTATCCAAGTTTTATAAAGATGGGGTCACAAATGTGGTCTCTAGAGTGATCTCAATCTGTTCCTTTGATCTGGCCTACTGACCTAGTTTTTAATCAAATATAACCCAGTTTCGAACTTGACCTAGAGACTATCAAGACAAACATTCTGACCAAGTTTCATAAAGATTAGATCACAAATGTGGCCTCTAGAGTGTTCACAAGCTTTCCCTTTGATCTGGTCTACTGACCTAGATTTGACCCCACATAACTCAGTTTCAAACGTGACCTAGATATTATCAAGACAAACAATTTGTTCAAGTTTCATAAAGATTGGGTCATAAATGTGGTCTCTAGAGTGTTCTCAAGCTGTTCCTTTGATCTGGCCTACTGACTTATTTTTTCATTCCACATAACCCACTTTCAAACTTTTCCTAGAAATCATCAAGTCAAACAATCTGACTAAGTTTCATACAGATTGGATCACAAGTGTGGCCTCTAGAGTGTTCACAATATTTTCCATTGATCTGGCCTACTGACCTAGTTTTTAATCGAACATGACCCAATTTCAAACTTGACCTAGAAATGATCAAGACTAACATTCTGACCAAGTTTCATAAAGATAAGGCAACAAATGTGGCCTCTAGAGTGTTCACAAGGCAAATGTTGACGCACGACGGACGACGCACGACGCACGCCGACGGACGCCGCACAATGACCGGTCACAATAGCTCACCTTGAGCACTTTGTTCTCTGGTGAGCTAATAAAATTGAAGAACATTTTATCACATTTTTCAATTCAGGTATATTTTGTAAGAGTTTTTTAAGGAATGAGAAACTCATTAGTTATACTTAGATCGCTGTTAGAACTGTATATTTTAAAACAATTGCGTAATTACGTAATTATTCCCCGTTTTTCCTTTAATATGGAAGAAATTTAAAAGCTGAGTATTTCTTTCGATTTCAAAATAATCTTTAGTTATTCGTTTCCATTTGATAGACATCGTGATTTTTCAACAATCTAAACGTTTTTAAACTCGTATGTCTTCTGAAATAATTTATTTCTAATCTTTATATGTTGCAAAATCACGATTGGCTATGACAGGCGCTAATAATTTTACAAAATTTCAGATATATTTCGGATAAGTATATAGTTGTTAATGCAACTCTTTGACAAATGGAAAACAATAGGTCATCATATTCATTTCATTCCCTGAGCTAATTAAGTGTGTTTATCAAATACTTTACCAATATGTAACTAATCGCCTTTAAGACGAGTACGAGCATTTCATGTAAGTGATTGTCACAGCCAATGTCCATGATCAGTTAGCCAGAATTAAAGTACTAGAAGTTTTCGTGGTAACGTTTTGCGTAAATTATTATTATAGCTATTGGAAACAGAACACTGATTACAAGCTCCGAAGAACTATGCATGCAATTTAAATAGGGTTGGGTTGATAGACTGTCCGATAAAAGTACGCCTTGAGATGCTTTTTCTCTCGTTTTCCTTACATGAATTACAAAACAACATCGTTGCTTGAAATATTACATTTTTATGACATGATTATGGTTATCTCATTCTTCAAGACACTATGAGTAATAAAAATTGATGAACTATACCCTTGCACCGTTACGGACACCTGTGGGATTTGTGTTTATTCCGAGTTCAAATATGTTTGAACGTTTAACAATGTTTCCTATCTGATTTGAGAACCTTGTTCCTGTAAAAAGATAGAGTACCCACAATGCATACTCGTTCGAAAATATGAAATGTTCAGCAAGAATTTTATGAATAAAACTCCGGATGAAATGCCAACTGAGTCAGCTATTTTGGAAACACTTTATCATCAGTCCGAGTTTATCATTAGTACCAGTATTGTTTTCTAGTGTATTTTTTACAGATGCAAATCTTATTTTAAGAGCATTGATGGTAAAATGGTAAAAAAATGCATTTTTGAAACAAGCTGAAATTGTTACAAAATGCGTTTTATGATCGTCACCTATGCTCAATACATATTCAAATGCTACAATATATTCGCTAAACTTAACCAGGGGCGGAGGAGAATGGGGTGGGTGGGGAGTCCTGACCCCAAGTGTCTGTGGGTTTAAGAAGTCAGTAAATTAAATATTAAAATCGGAGACAAATGATACCGAACTTTGGATGTTACATAGTATGCAACCTACCCATTCCGCCGGTGTATCAGTTCGTCCCCTGCCATGAAAACTTGTTTCACTTTAACTGTGGGAATAAACAGTTTACCTATGCTCACAAATGCATAAAATGTGGATTTACCAACCACCTGGCGTTACACTGCTTTATAAATCAGGCTCAACAATTCCAGGGGCCTTATTTAAAACCTAACAGCTCTCGATGTTATTTAAACTTCCCACAAGAACAAGTTTATCACATCATTTGGGAGAGCAGTGCATATAATTGGTCATCCTATCTTCAAAATTTAACGAACATAATCAATGATGCTTACTGCATATTGGAATAACAACAAATCGCAGGTAGACTGATAGTATCAATCATCAAGTTGCACATTGTCAGAAAAGTTATAAAACTGCATACATGAATCAAGGGGAAACGGGGAAATTCTTTGATATATGGGCGAAGCCAGCATACTTACTCTTTATTATGACAAGGACTTAAATTTATTCCTTTGCGTCATCACTGCATTTTTGCTGCTCTTTTTTTTTATCAGTTTGTGTATTTAAATTATTACCCCGCAAACACGCAAAACGGTCATAAGTATAAACGAATCAAAAGCTAAAAATAGTGGCAGTGGTATGTTTTTACTAATGATCTGAATACAGACGAAGGGCCTTAATATATAGATAAGATGTTGGCGCTCGAGATAAGCTGTCCTGCGCACGAGATCATTTAAGATGACGTGCGCACGAGATAAGATGTCGTGCGCTCTAGCAAAGATGTCGTGCATTCGAGATAAGATGTCGAGGGCTCGAGATAAGATGTCGTGCGCTCGAGAGAAGATGTCGTGCGCACGAGATAAGATGTCGAGCGTTCGAAATAATATGTATGAATAGTCGAGCTAAAAAACGAACAAAATAGGTAGTGCAATATAATCTTTCGGTAACCAACGACCAAAATGCAACGCTACCTTGGTTACAATGTACGGATAAGAAATCAGGTTGCCGAATATACTACATATCCTGCACAATGATGCAGTGGACCGTCACGAAATCCGATTAAAACAAAATACATTGTAGAATATATAAACATTGTTCCCGTTCTTTTTATGCCCCCGGCATCTACTGATGCGGGAGGCATACAGTGATCGTCCTTTCCGTCCGTCCGTTCGTCCGTCCGTTCGTACGAGGTTAACCAAATGGGACCGTTTCATCTAGCATCAATACCCCTTACTAGAATGACTTGATACTAATGCAGATGTAACCTGTGACCATTCCTCATCTTCAGACATCACCTGACCTCAGTTTGACCTTGACCTTGACCTCATTTTGGACTTAGGTTGCTTTATATGGGCCATCTCTTGGTTAACCAAATGGGCCCGTTTCGTCTAGCATCAATACCGCTTACAAGAATGAATTGATACTAATACAGATGTAACCTGTGATCATTCCTCATCTTCAAACATCACCTGACCTCAGTTTGACCTTGACCTCGTTTTGGACTTAGGTTGCTTTGTATCGACAAGGATGCCACCGGGGGCATCAAGCGTTTATTGAACGCAGCTCCTTGTTTGTTTTTGTTTGTTTGTTTTTATTAAATGAACATGCAAAAGATACTCGTTTGTTTCAGTTTTTTACCTAGTTTTTACATATTTTGTACTTCCTTATCAATAAAATGTCTATCCAATACGTGCATTGTTCCTGTGAAATTGCCAGATATATTTTCAGTTTTTATAGTTGAATGTTTCAATAAAACAAAACATTATAAGAACGCTCTTCCTAGTGTAGTGTGTAACTATGTTCTTACGGAATTAAAAGTAAAAAGCATGTATTCAATGTGCAAAATCATCTATGCTAAACTAGAACTGTCACAGGAGTGACGAATAATACCCCCACAATATGGCCTTGTCACAGAAGTATGGCAAATTTTAAGTTGAAAAGGGGCCATAACTACGTAAAAATAGTGGTTTACAGCCAAAGTCGAACATGACCTTTATTTTATGATGTTACACCTGTGTACCAAAAAGTATTTAAATCTGTCAAGCCTTTCATGAGTTATTGTCCGGAAACCATAAGTTTGGCAAGTTTTAAGTTGGAAAGGGTCCATAACTACGTCAAAATTAGTGGATTTATTGTCTGGAAACCCTGAAAACCAACGGACGGACGGACGAGACCGACCGACCGCCAACCTAACTCCTATATACCGACCTCCCCCAAACTTCGTTTTGTGAGGGTATGATAATACGTACGATACGTTTGCTTTCTCACCGTGTCTAACACGTCCGAAACGTTGTGAATTTGGACCATCGTTTACATTAACTCGGTTTTTTCATGGACGCCTAGTTTCTTTAAAACTTTAAATTAAAACAAAAGTGTTCAATATAATATTAAAATGAAACCTTACGTTTAGTAGGACAAGCGTATTTATTACCGTGATATTCCTTCTGTAGGCTGTCATTATCTGTTGTAAAAATGTTTTTTTAAAGGGACGCATATTGCTACTTCCACACTTCATGCAGAAATGAGGAAGGGGTGGATATTTAAGAAACTGATGGTGGGAAGATAAAAACATATTCCTAAATTATAATACTCATGGACACCTGTAATATTCAGTACTTTGTGAATAAGGATGTGGTAATATGAATGTAATAAGAAAACAGAGGTCTTCATGAAAGTACATCCAACACAAAATAATAAGCTTTTGTATAAGGAAAAATCAGGTTTTGTACAATATCAGTGTAACAAATAGTGTTGTACTTATGAGTTTTTCTTTTTAACGTGCCAGGTTTGCTTAAACAGGTAAAAATTTAACGCCCCGTCCTCGGACCTTGGTATCGACGCCATCTTTCTAATTAATAAAAATGTAAACAAAACAAGAGGGTCGTGATTGACCATGAATCGCTCAACTGAGTTATATGAGCCACATGTTTCAAATAGCAAACTGATGCTAAAATATTCAGAAAGTAGGTCAGTAGGTCACATTCATGGTCACTGAAAGTCAGTTAAAGATCGGTGTGCAAAACTGTACATGTGGCTGTATCTTAAAAACAAGAGAGTAGGTCAGTAGGTCAAGGTCACAGTCATGTGATCCCTAATCACTTGGGGTCATCAAGAAATTATAATTAAACAGTCTAGGAAATATGATCTCATAATTTTTTAAGTAATTTTTCCTATATAACTCATATAAGACGTGACCCCAGGGCGGGGCATCTGAACAATCTTGTTAGAGATCTACTAGGCAATGCTACATACCAACTATCAAAGGCCTAGGCCTTGAACTTTCAGACAAGAAGTTTTTATTTTTTATTCCTTTTTAAGTCTATGTTAAAATTGGGACCCCCAGGGCAGGGCCTCTTTGCACCCCTGGGGCATAATTTGAATAATTTTGGTAGAGGACCACAAGGCAATGCTACTTACCAAATATCAAAGGCCTAGGTCTTGCAGTTTCAGACAAGAAGATTTTTTTAAAAAAATCCTATTTAAGTCTATGTAAAATTTGAGATCCCCTGGGCAGGGCCTCTTTTCACCCCAAGGTTATAATTTGAACAAATTTGGTAGAGAACCACAAGGCAATGTTACATACTAAATATCAAAGGCCTAGATCTTGCAGTTTCAGACAAGAAGATTTTTAAAGATTTTTTCCTTTTTGTCTTTGTAAAACTTGCGATCCCGGGGCGGGGCCTCTTTTCACCCAAGGGGCAAAATTTGAACAATCTTCATAGAGGACCAATAGATGAAGTCACATGCCTAATATCAAGGCTCTATGCCTTGTGGTTTTGGACAAGAAAATTTGTTTTTTTTAAATCCTTTCGGTTGCCATGGCAACCAGAGTTCTGCATGGAATTCAATTTTTTTGAATAATTTTGAAAGGGCACCATCCAAGGATCATTTCTTTGAAGTTTAGTGTAATTCTGCCCAGTGTGTTTTTTGAAGAAGATTTTTTTAGAAAATGTTGACGGACACACGACACACGACGGACGTCGGACATTGAGCGGTCACAAAAGCTCACCTTTGGCTCAGGTGAGCTAAAATTCGGAGTGGGATTAGCATTTCAAGGGCATAACATGACATTTTACAAAATGAATACCTTAGTACAGGTATCTAAGATGCTACACTGGTCTGGTGGGTTAAATACATAACGTCGATAACTTGAAATTGATCTTGAAAAAGTGGATACTTTTAGTTTATTTACATGGTTTTCAATTATCCCACGACCTCTCGACGATTCACTGCAAAAAGTATTACTGCGCTGGACGAACGGTAACTGTAATCATACAACGGGAGACAGCATAGGTGTGTAATTTAAAAAAAAACTATCGATGTTTATAATTTCTTATCAAATAATGAATCATATTCAGGAAATGCGTCTTCGATATCTGAAAATTATTAAATATCTATGGACCTTTATCAAAAAATATTACTTACAGCGGACTATTTTCCGAATCAAAGTCATTTCCGCTTTCAGTTTTGAGGAACTTCCGTTATACTTTTTGCCAACAATAACAAATGCAAAATGAATTAAAGACCCACCATGACCTAGTGACCTACTTTTTTCACTCACAAAAACTTTATGAAAATAATTCTTGAAATACAGGTAATATACAGTTATACAACAAGTTTTCAGGTTGACAATTTAGGCCATTCTTGAATAAATGTGTTTTGACAACTTCATCTGCAAACCTATTCAGTCAATCTCTTTTCAGCATAGTTTCAAAACATAGATGAATAACTATCTTACACTGTAGAAACAAATTGTGATTGAAATTTCACTAAATACAGTGATTTCTGTACATATTGCTACAGTTATTCAATAAAATGTTAAGACATTAATGATTACACACATTGTCTTGGCCTAATATATGTCACTGTCTATTGTAACTAGATACTTGTTATTTCTCCTTTTCTTCCTGCAAAGCATGTATAATTACCATCATGGAAACACAAAAGAATTAAGTTATTTTGTGGTGCCTCTTTAATAAAGTCACATATAAACTGACTGCTACTCAGATCAATGTAAGTGTATTGTTAACACAACATTATACTTTTGTTTTTTGGTTGGATTTAACGTCGCACCGACACATGATAGGTCACATTGCGACTTTCCAGCTTTAATGGTGGAGGAAGACCCCAGGTGCCCCTCCGTGCACTATTTCATCACGAGCGGGCACCTGGGTAGAACCACCTACCTTCCGTAACCCACATCGATGAGAGGCAAGTGATTTGAAGTCAGCGACCTTAACCACTCGGCCACGGAGGCCCCTCAACATTATACTTGTTCATTACGTTATGAGATAAAGTTTTTCTTGAACTGCATTATCAATTAATTATGTTTAGATGGTACATGTACTGCATTTACAACTTGTCTGACCCCGATTTTTTTACGTAAATGACAGCAGTCTCGTGCAACACGTGGAAACAGAGTAATGAAAAGTATTGTGGAGAATTCAAAGACACATTTTAAATGGCATAAAATTGAGGAAAACTGTATTTTTGTCGAGTTTTGATAATTGACATTTCTGCTGTGTATTAGTAAGTTTTGTGAATGAGATTTGAAAGTTATTGTGCACATATTCACACTGATTCGACCTCTCAACCAAATTTCCTACCATGTTTTAAAGATGTTTAAGGAAATACATTTTCAAAAGTTTGTTGAATGTGTTTCGATATTTAAGTGCATTGTATTTCGTGAATACCAGGTTGAAAATTAATAATGGAATCATCTAGGCCCTTATTGCAAGCATCTCGACTTCTGTAACAATAATCATTTAATGCATTAAAGGGAATATACTCTTTTAGTTTTGGAATGTGGCCTTCCTTGTCCACCATATCTTTTCATATGCACCACTTTGCAAACTAAATACTATGTTTTAGCTTACCGTATTGCAAAATGAAAATTAAGATAGTGAACTTATTTCACTTTTTTCTTTAAATTAGAATCTGTGGGATATTGATAAATGTTTGGACGAGGTAAAGCGCTATTATTTTCACACACAAAATTATTAATTGTTCACAATGACTCGTTATAATTCAACAATAACTTTCTTATTTGAGTTTTATTCATCGTTATTTTAGTGAGCATTCCTTTGTGTACAAATAACAGTTGAAACAGTATCCATTTCATGTACCGAAACTTTGTATTTTTTGCAGAGAAATTTTATCATACCCCACCCACTTTTTTCTAATTTCAAAGTCTGCGTCCCCTTTATCAAAGTGGAAAATATCAGGTACTTGAAAATGCAGCGTTAAAATTCTCGATGTCATTTGTCAAGCATACGCCTGTAAATAAATAATATTGTTTCAAAATCAATACTGTTGTTTCCTTTGACTTTTGGTAAACAGGTAAAGTTATATGTATATTTATCTGAGCAATAAAATCCGTGTAGATGCGCTCTACGTAAGCGCATGGACCCTTCTCGGACACCATACCTATAACTCGGACTTCTTTAATGTACAAAGGCATGTGCACAAAAAATGATACATTTTGCCGACACCTGATTAGTTGTAATGTGTTTTTTTTAGAGAAGTAGTTGTGCTCACCTAATTTACACGGATTTTTTCGCATTTATTCCTGATGATATAGAAGCAACAACCACCACTTTTTTCTTAGTTTTGATTACAAGATGAAAATTGTTTTTTTGTTGTTTTTTTTTGGACACTTGTGTTTGTAAGAATGACAAATCAATTGTGCTTTTGACCATAAAATTTAGTGATAAAGATTTATAGGGTATTAAAGTCATGTCCTAGATTTTGACACGTAACACATTTTTCAGGTTTTTGTGCAAAAGTGACCGCAGCTAATTGCATTTTTTCTGCTACATGTATTTGATTTATATTTTATTATGACTTATTTATCTACAAGAAAGAAAGATTTCCCTAGTTTCTTTAGAGAGATTACGCACCCATTCAATAAAAAAAAATGAAAATGAAATTTTAGTCCCATTCAAATACATGGTACTTTCACTTTGAAAAACAGTGTATAATTTCCAATCTGCACATTTTCCTGTCTTAAAAATCATACAGTATTTAAGACACCCTATATGCAACACAATAAGCTAGGTTTAAAAAGTGAATGCGAGCATACTAATTTGTTTGTGGTCACATTTGTTTTGAAATCCCGAATTAAGTGTTTGCAGGAGTTATCTTTCCTGTGGTTATTGCTAAATATAGACTGATAGTGTACTTGTACCGAAAATTGTGACACGAACATACTTATAACATTTCCCACCTAAGTTTTTTTAATTAAAGTGAAAGTGCTTCATGGTTTTAACATACTGTCACATTGGAATAAAGTTTGTTTTACAGTAACTTCGAAATTGCCCAGAAATAATACCATGTACCCCACCCACCTAATTCATAAGCCTTTCATACACGTACGTGCATGAACATCCCAAAAACATGAACATTAACAAAAAGCAAAATGATTACCTTAATCACTCTTAAGAATGCATTATCCCTTTTACCAATACCCCTTCCTTCCATTTTAACACACTCAATAATTATGTAGTACACTCTTTACTGTGTGTGCGTAACAGCTATTTCAAGATTTTCCCGTGATATCCATGCAAACCGTTGATGGTCTTATATTTAAAGAAAACTTTGGTCCAGGGGAGGTTAATTCAATTATTACACTTCTAACCTTAAACAGACTTATATCCCTTCCTTGAAAGAATTCATGCATTTATAAATTTATTTATATCTATGATATACACCTAGCTATGGACTTTAACATAATATAAAAGAAGAACAAACATTAAAACAAATAACTTAAGTGCTCTTCTTAATATTGTAGTACCGGACAATATTAAAACCTCTACGATAATACAAAAAAGTAAAACTTGAACTATAAAATGCACAAAAAGGAGAAAGAACACACTTTGCTATTTATGTATTCTTTTGCTAAACTTGGTCCGTTTTGATGAGTGCAGTCCTTTCATTTTGGCAGTTCCTCCAAGAATGTGGATTATCCATAGTAGGAGGAACAAAGAATTTCCATTAATGTTGTACCACTTTAAGATTAAGTAGACCCTTTTTTTTTTTTTGATATAAAATTATCTGAAAATGAGTTGGTCATTTTTTGAAAATTCTTCGCTGTTCACTGGATAAAAAAGATGTTTGAACTATAATAAAACAAATGATTCAATCAATCCATGAATCTTCACATAAATCGAAACTATATATAAAAGCAAACTTGTGCACTTCATGCTGAAAGCATAAAATATTTGAGGTTTTGTTTACGACTGTAATCGGTCATTGAGTAAAGAAATATTTTAATTTATAACTTTTTAGTAGTTATGCAAGTTTGGTAAACAGTAAGAGCCATTTAAGAGCCATTTTATCTGATAACCTTAAATGAAATCTGGATCTGGCCAGCTGAAATTTACAACAAACCACGAAAACATACGAATCCGTGATAAAATTTATTATCTCATGTTGTATGATCTTACGTAAATAATAATTTATTCTCATATTTTTGTTAATTACAGAAAACATCAGTCACTGTGATAAAATCTGCAAAAAACAACTCTATACTTTCCCTAAACTTTCCTATTTTTCGTCTTGGTTTTGAGAAAAAAATTGAGCGCTATTCATAAACCATTTTTAAACTTACGTTTGTGAAGATTTTTTTTTTTGAAACAGGCATTATTACTTAAACTTTAAGATAGCTAGGGGGACTGCCTTAACTTTTTAAGAAATTTTTGAAATCATAATAAATAGTCATAAGTAAGTTTAGCCATCTTATTAAAAAAGTCATACAGTTCAATTAATTGTACATATTGTTAGGAAAAAATATTATGTTAATTATTTTCAAATGTATTAAAAAACTCTAAATGAATAAAAAAAATACGTTTATTTATAATTTTAACAGCAATGATTAGTACGAAGAGTAGTTTGAAGTTAAAGTGTTTTAACTGTCTTAATTATACTAACCGTAATAACGGTTTCGCTATTCTGTTGGCAGGGTTTAATCTAAAATCCATCGGAATGGTCAGGTTCAAACTAAGTTGGGAATATCTTACAGGTGCTTTAGTTTGAAGAAATTTCAACGAAGTAAGATCTTTTGCTTTTTTTCATAAAAGTCAATATAACAGAATCCGCCCAGGAGCCAAAACCTCTTGTCAAGACATCTAATCCTAAACCAACCACTGACGGAAACAGCAATTGCAAATTTGTTTGAAGTATAGCTTTGCGAATCACCAGCACGTGTCGCACGGAATATCTATTTGTTGTTATGCTCTCACAACGTATTCTGTTAATGAGACTGTCCTGACTGCTTATCCTATATCATTGATGGCATATGATTATGTTTTTGTTCGATTTTTTTTCACTGAGTTATGGCCATTAAAATTGAAAGCATGCTGTACGTACAAAAATGATCTTTCACTGGACATTGATTTCAATTAAGTAATAAAATATTTGATAGCTTGCCTTTCTAAATGCCGAGCCTATCGACATTTTGGAAAATATAAGCAACTTTAGTTTTCAACGTTGACAACTAATATTTTTCCACATCTGTTTTCAGGTTTCGTTGTTTAAAACCAGATAATTTAGATGTACATACATTACTTATATAACGTAAAGAGTTATTTTTTTGTATGTTCAGGAATTGTATTTCAGCAAATAAAGACAAGCTTGCAAAATCGTCTACAAGTCGAACTAGTTTACAATATTTCAATGCATCGTACATATTTATGAACAGAAATACTAGATATAATTTCAGCTTTAATAATCTAAATCCTTGACTATTAAACTTATACGCAATCTGACTAAAGTACTTGATCTTCTAAACGAAGATCTGAGAACGACCAATTCACACTCGTCTTCTGTATATTTTGGATTTCCAAGATTGCTATTTTTATTTTCGCACATCTATTTTTGTTTGAACCAATCAGACAACTTGTTCGAATGTCAAAGAGTAAGAAAAAATTGCAATTAATCCAGGGCTCGAACCCGGGACCTCTCGCTTACAGAGCAAGTGCGCTACCGACTGAGCTAACCGGCTATCTGACATCTTTCGACATAAAAATTGTTGATATCAAATACCAAGGCTTTTTAAAGCTTGCAGAATGTTGTAAGTTAACTTTTGATTGGCTAGCGGAAGGGTTGTCAGAACGAGGCCATCAATAGCTCGTTGTCAGATCCTATGCGTAGCGTAATAGGAGATGTACTTTAGTCAGATTGACTTATACGTAAATAGAAATATTCATTAAATTTTTTTCAGTGTATGAAGCGTTCTGTTTCTGAAATGATCATTTAATGTTTCCAAAACTATTCAAAAACGTATAATTTGAAATAGATTGAAATACAAACCGTGAAGATATACTTTTGTTTCAACAGTCCGTATCCAGTCATATCTTTCAATAGTGAATTTAATACAGTAAATATTCATATAATCAAATGGGATAGTATTTTAATATCAACTGACTATTTACGAAAACGTCATATCTTCCTGATCAGACACATGTAATCCAGTTTTTTTTTAAACTGTCGTATTCAGACTAAACATTAACCACGTGGAAAAGGGCTTATATTACGGCTATAAATTGTTTTGATGGCATACTGTAAACAATCGAAAACTTAAAGTCCCATAAGGCTTTAAATTTTATGTTAAAACTGATGTAACGGCTGTCCAAATAATATCTTATGCATAATTACATGATAAGAGAAGCACTATTTTCAATACTGCATATGAACTTAAACAGTTAGAGTCGTAAAGAGAGGTAATAAAAACAATGTATTAAATAAAACATTCTTCTATGTAAATCAACCCTCAAACTTTTGACAAATATTAAAGAAAAGAATTACCGAAACAGGATTTAACAATAAAAATGAAAATATTTTGTGTTCAGAAAATGTGGCAGCCACATTATAAAGAAAGGCGTTATGAGCTTTTAATTATCAGCTTAGAATTAATGACTAAACTTTAGATAACAAATAGGTTGAATTAACGCGGTTATGATTTCTTAACAAAGGGTTTTGTTGAGAGAAAGAATTAGAATTATTTCACAGACAAAGTCACCTTTGCTGAAAGTAAAAATTTAGAAATTATGTTGAATTTTACTTCAATAAAACATATTGTATCATTTCCGATGGTGGAATGCTTATTCAAAATAAGCATAAAACTTGCCAAACATTTTTTTTCTAATTAACTCTATCAAAACACCTTATAAAACCCTGTCAAAACCGCTTTTCGGTGTTTTAGTGCGTTTCATTAGCGATCCATTTAATAAACCAAGAAATGATTGCAATGGATCGCTAACGGAACGTGTTCCATTAATTTTTGTTTGTTTTGGGTTTAACGCCGTTTTTCAACAGTATTTCAGTTATGTAACGGCGGGCAGTTAACCTAACCAGTGTTCCTGGATTCTGTACCAGTACAAACCTGTTCTCCACAAGTAACTGCCAACTTCCCCACATGATGTTCCATTAATAGATCGCGATTTTGAAACGAGTTATTAACTTTACAGAGAGTCATTCAGAAGGCTTTAGACAACATATGGTTTTAATCCCTTCAGTTAACAATTCACAACATATCTTCTTGTTGCCATGGTTGTGTTATGTAGTCTAAACTAAAAAATAATATAGGACATAGTGCATTTACAAGAGTTTATTTGCGTTCTTAATACATATAATTCAGTATATTAAATAAATTAAACGCATTTGTGATTTTTTAAAGATTTCAATAAAATAAGTGTATAATTATAAACTTATTTTATTGAAACCTTTAAAAACCTTTAAAAAAGCATAAAAGAAATTTAAAATCTTATTTACCGTTAAGATTTTTTTCATACTATGTGAGCTTGAAGAACATTAGCTTTTAAGACAAATAATGGCAGGAAAAGCATAGGTCACCGCACTCATTTTTATTTTATAGGATCTTTTCTTATCCCACTGTTCAAGCATTTCTGAAATTAAGTAAAATTGAAAAATGCGGGTACTTTATAAACATATAATATCCTACTTAATGTTATAGGGATTTCAGTTCTTACATGTTACTATGTGATAACAGTATAATATAAGCATAAATGTCACTAACAAATATATATCATTTTTACATGTTGGCATGATTACCCCACCCACTTATTTTTCAATGAAAAATAAAACGTATTTAATTATACAAAAAATCTGCAGTTAAGATTTTTAAAATATTTTGCTGCTTTGATAACACACAAAAATGCTTCAATTTGAAAATGGATTGAAAAATGTTGGGGTCACAGTGCATCTAAGAGTATATGTAGAAAAATCCTTTAAAAAAACTGGTGAATTTTTATGTTTTTAGTTCTTTTTGTTTTAATTTATGATTCCTAGATATTAAAAAGTGCTGGGCTGAAAACTTTTATTTCAGTTGAAGCTTATGCCAGTCAGAAAATTATCAGGACCAAACCTGATCTACGTTAATAGATATTTAAAATTTCCAATCCCTACTCCATCAATTTTAGGCAAATGCCAGCCAAAAATAAGGATGAAAACATTTCTTTCACAACAAGTAGAATTTGTTTTGTTATTAATAATAAATTGTAAATTTTTGGCATGAAATTTTGTTAGAAAGAAATATTCGAAGAATCATTTTTCAAAATGGCGGATATCCTGAGAGAAAAAAAAAAACGCCCGACGGCGTACATCCTTAACATAACATTATAGTTTTTGGAATCTCATTCAAATGGCATACTGTACAGAGTACAATATGAAAATAAGTTAATGTATGTTTCCCTTTGTCTATCCATATTTCACAAAGGTTGAATTTTTGTTAGCTGATTCATCAAATGGTTTGTGTAAAACTGAATCCTAATGATCATAAAAATGTTGAATAATTTCTGAATTGTATCATGTCTTGCATAATACATATTGAAATATATACGGTCGCTAATTAACATAAATGTATTATTTAGCAACACACTAATGGAATGGAACGCATATATAGTTCCGTATAGTTATTATTATAACAATGTTGAACACATCTGCGGATGTCTCTCAATTATTTTTGTACTTGTAGCATGTGTAAATGTTGAGTTCTGCTCAACCCGGGACGGTGGCATGCATTTCCACTACCGTCCATTAACAAGCTCAATCAAACCGAGCCTGCAACATTTTCGTTTTTTGTCGTGTTGGGCGACCTGTGGAGTTTCCACTTATTCTATTTGAATATTTTTACAGGAAGGCCTTTCCAACATTACTGTACATCAATGCAAATCCAAGCTACAACTGAGTCAAAAAAACAATTTGCCAAAACTGAATAGTTTCAATGTATACAGCCTTTGCTAGAAATTGTATCTGTTTGATGAAACGCATTCAACTGAGCGATCTGTAAAGCGGTCTATTACGCGTTCTATTCAGCTATCTATGCGATCCAACAAGCTATCTATTAAGTGATCCTTATGCGATTCATTAGTTTGTTGCTTAATTACACATTTATGTTAACTAGCGATCCGTTAGGTCGTTTGCACGTATAATTGAACAGAACAGAACAGAACATATCTTTATTTTCACCCAGGTATCACACAGAATACAACATGGGGTATAACAAAGAAACATTTGCAAGTTCAACATTGAAATTTTCCAGTACAAGAGAGTGACTAAAAAGAAAAATGTTATTGCTACATATATACTGTATACTATAACAAACCGGAGAGTTAATTACTAAGTACTGACTGTATATGGTACAAGGGGGAGAGACAGCTATTACAGATAGTGAGTCTCAGCTACGCTCTTTGGTTTTGACCTTATAACTCGAAAATAGTTCCTTTATTAATTTAGCAACAGTCATTCTAAAAATAAACCGCTATATAAACATTGTATAAGCGGCGCTTGCACAAAATAAACACGCTCCATTCATAAAATATCGTAGTACACACAAATTTCTTAAAATAGTTTCATTGATGTAGATTGTGTAAAATTTATTTATCATCAAGTAGGTTTCATAATAGTACACAGGCTGAAAATAGGACTAATTCCTAGCACGAGAAAGTTGTTATTACTTGCAAAATCTGGGTAAAAAAAGAAACTTTCTCTATAATAAATATAATTATGAAAAGGAAGAAAGAACAAATATCTTCCGAGTTAATAAGGTCAAGTTACCGCTGTGATTGTCTAGCGACAAAAATTTCAAGTACATATATAGTGGTATTAGTGCTATACAAAGTAAGATGATAGAATTTACACATTTATAGTGGTATAAGTGATACAATTAGTTGAATTTTTCCATAATTATTTTTAAAAATTTACACAAGTGTTTGAGTGTAATTGTATTCTCAGATGCTAAACACAGCTTCAAAGTTAGATGTGGTGTACCACTTAGTTCTGACGCAGTTAAAAATTGTTCTCTCCGATGAGAGAAAAGATCACATTGGAGCAAGTAATGTGACTCAGAACCGACTTGATTTCCACTACAGAGATCACATTTTCTGTCCTCGTATGGAATCGCTTCGTAACGCAGACGTTCAACCGGGAGTTTGAAGTTGGCCGTTCTGTATTTAAACAAGATTAGAGAATCGTTGTTATCTAATATCTTAAAGTAATTCTCGAAAGCATGGGTGTCTTTAAAACTATTATAAGTTCTACCTTTATTAGATTCGCGAAGCTGTGCAAACCAGGTCTGTTTGTATTGATCAATCAGCGTTTGTTTTACTTGTTTATGGATTGATTTACTAATTATGCTATCCTGATTCTGCCATAGGTCTGGTCTACCGACTGAGTTTAAGATGCTTTTAACATGAGATGCCCATTTAAAATCTCTATTTGGTTCTTTTATCATATATTGATACAATTGAAAAGATAATTTTGAAACTTTTCCAGTGATTAAACGATTCAAAAACGAAATCATACGCGTTTTAACTATTACGGAAATAGGATATCTCCCGAGTTCGTCCATCAGCATGTACAAGGGGGTTGATTTTCGCGCCTTCGTAATTTTTCGCAGAAACTCGTTATGTACTTTTTCCAAAAGATCTAGATTTTCATAACCAAATATTTCCGATCCATAGGTAAGTATAGGGAGAACTGTGTGATCAAACAACTTTATAACTAAATCGATAGGTAGACCTGTATTATTACACTTTGTGAATAATAGATACATTGCTTTATTAGCCTGTGCGACGACATGTTTTCTGGCTTTTAAGAAAGAACCACTGCTTGAAAAAGTTACTCCTAGATAATGATAGTTATCTGTTATCTCTATATCATTATTACCTAGCTTAAAGTTAAAATTTCTAAGTTGACGTGCTCCAAAGACTACAACTTTCGTTTTGTTTAAGTTAACTTGTAAGTGCCAAGAATTACAGTATGTATTGAAGCAATCTAAGCATTTTTGTAAGTCCGTGGGTGTATTAGATAATAAAACGGTGTCATCTGCGTAGAGTAGAACTAGCAGCTTAAGGCGTAGTGTAAAATCTTGTGAGTCATGTAATTCTACTCCAACAGTGCCGTTATTCATTAAATATGATTGCAAATCATTCAAATAAATAGAAAATAGTGCAGGAGATAAATTTTCTCCTTGTCGAACGCCAATTTCAGAAATGAATGGTGCCGAGACAGCACCATTATGAGCCACACATGATTTGATATTCATATACATGTTATTGACGACTCTAAAAAACTTGCCATTTACAGAGTTCTGGAGAAGCTTATGCCACAATCCAACCCTCCAGACCTTATCAAAGGCCTGCGAAAAATCCACAAAGGCACAAAAAAGTTTTTGTTTTTTCTTCCTAAGAATTTCGATTATGGTACTTAAGGCAAACAGATGGTCTGACGTGGAGTAACCCTTTCGGAAGCCAGCCTGGTTTTCATCCAAAATATTATTTTGTTCTAGGTATGATGTTAACCTTTGATTCAGAACAGAGGTAAAGAGTTTTCCTAAGCAGCTTAAAATTGTTATTGGCTATAATTACTTGGAAGTTTAGAGTCACCCTTATTTTTAAAAACTGGAATAATAGTGCCTTCTAACCACGAGCTTGGTATAAAACCTGAATCTAAGACGCAATTAAACAATTTCGTATAAACTGGAATGAAAAGATCTTGTGAACTTTTTATGTATTCATTAGTAATACTATCCACTGGACTTGACGCTTTACCATTGTTAAGATTTCTAATACACTTATGAATTTCGTACTCTGTTATAGGAGAATTTAGATACAAATTAGACTCTTCTGAAATGGTAATATTAATATCCAAATTATTTTCGTCGACAATCGTATTTGTGTTAATTGATTTAAAATGTTCATAAAACTCCTCGATACTAGGTGATTGGTTTTGCATCGAACGTGGCTTTAGACTATTTAAGAATTTCCAGTACTTTTTTGGATTTTTTTCGCTTAAGTTTCTCAGTCTCGCCGAATTAGCCGTTTTTTTCTCGTTTTATGTAAAAATCCATTGTTCTTTTATAGAGTTTGCTAGCATCACGTAAACGTATCTTGTTATTGTCGTTTTTATTCAAGTAATAGTTATCCCTAGCCTCGTGATAATTCTTTCTCGCTTTGTGGCATTTTGGACCAAACCATGGCTTATTTGTAGCATCGTTTTTGAACTGAACTTTTTTGTTTTTGCATGGAAAAGTAATATGGGCTGATTCATGGAATATAGCTTTAAGTCTATCGGTTATATGTTCGATACTTTGTTGTGTATGCGGAGCGGTTTGTAATTCCTGATTTAATAAATCTAAGTGATTTCTATCAATGTTATTTACAAAATTCTCTTTTAAACTGTTGTCCCATACTGGTCTAGAGCTATTTGAATAAGAACATTGTTCTTGCAGAATAGTATTTTGTGCGCATTTTATTTCCCACGCGAGGGCGCTATGGCCATCAGAAAACAGACAATCTGTTTCTGATACTTCAAAATTGCTAAAATACTGGAAGCAGTCCGCGGTTGAAATGACGTAATCAATCACCGATCGGTTTCGAAATGTGAATTTTCCACGACCCTTATCACCAAAAAGTCGGCCGTTTAGGATGAATAAGTTATTGTTCCGACAAATTTCAGTTAATCGAAAGCCGTGTGTATTTGTTCTGAGATCACATGTACATCGGTCCAATGGTACTGATAAGTTTTCAAGTACAGTAAATTTGTCAAAAAATTCCTGAGTTTCCCCATCAATGTCGAAATGCTCGTTCAAAAAATTATCTGACGGTACAAAATCTTTCATTTTAGCTACCCTTGAATTTGTGTCCCCGGCCAGCTGAACAAATTTATACTCACTGCATACTTTAGTAATTTCGTTTTCAAAGTCATTCAAATCATCAGGATTGAAAAACCTAGAATTTTCAGGGGGTAGGTAAATAGAACCTAAAATCAAATCTTCATTCAAATTTGTTAAGTGCTTATCAATGCACACCCACAATATATATTCAGAGCTGCTTTCTAAAATTTTTGTATAAGGTGCAAGATCGCTACGAACATAAACACCAATACCACCAGATTTCCTAAAATATTTCTGCTTTCTATGTTTAGACAAAAAAACAAAATTATCTATATCGACAATGTCCGTACTATCAATATGAGTTTCTGATACACAGAAAATGTCAAACGAATTCACATAATCAGTAAAATCTGGATAGTTTAACCTTTTTTTAAGTCCACTAACGTTAAGACAACCAACTTTGAGACTGTTTATATTTCTTAGTTTATCATTGTCTGACCCCCGATTGGCCTATTTTCTGTAATTGGCACATAGTTTTGATGGTGTTCATTGGACTTTCTACTCGCTTGTGGAACATTGTTTTGGTGGCGTTTATTGACAGTGTTTATTTTGGTCTTTTTTTGTTTGTTTGGGTAACTTACATTTGAATATTTCATTTCAATAATTTTCACATTAGGCTTTAATGAAGAAAAAAGTATACAACTGACTTTGAAAGTGCGCGTGTCTTACCGGAAGTAAATGTAAAATTACGACAGCATTTACGACAAAATATATAATGTGTTCTTGTTTTCATTTCTGTGTATTACAGACTATTACATCTCTGGTTTGATGCTTAGTGCTTAAATAATACATGTATTAAATAAATCACCACAAAACCGCTACGTTATTGCAGTAAAATAATGTGAAAGATGTTATGATGTTACGTGTCAGTAACCACGCAATATTCATTGCCTTGACCTTGAAAGTACTTGATTTTAGAACAATTTAATTTGAACAGACCTTAACATCCATTATTTGCCGAAATAATTTCCATGGATCGTCCGTTTATAAGAGTATTCAATATTTTGAATGGGCAGTTTGATTTGTAATTATACCTTTTTTCCATTTCATTGAAAATTTGGTACTTAAATGCTAATAGATATGCTTAAATTGTCCATATTTCAATTTAACATTTCGCTATAAAAATTATAATTACGTAACCTATGTAATTAACATAACAATTCATAGACTTTTACACTTGCCCATTCAAGGAACAAAGTTTCAACATTTTAACTGTATTTCAAAAAGGTCCATCAGAATAATGATTGCAAGCACACATGATTTTCCCAGAAAAAAAGTCAAATCATGAGTATTACTGTCAGTATTTTAAGCTTTGATATGAAATTTTGCTTATTTAAAAAAACAACAACAAAAAAAAAACAAAAACAAATGAATGAAAATAAAAGACGTATTTTACTCACTTTGAAAATAAAATGCTTTGAAGCTACATGAAAAAGAAAAGATCTTTTTTTCAATATCCCTGTTGCCTTTTTAATATAACACTATAAAGCACGACAGAGTACACTGTACTTCTGCTCAGAAATTAACCATGACAATAGGTCGATGCCGGTGGAAAGTAGCACAGAAGTCGTAAAAATCTCGTTAGAAATTAATCCTGATATTACATTTAGGTCGATACCATATAGAAAATGGCACTGAAGCCGTAAAAAGCTCGTTAGAAATTAACCCTGATATCACATTTACGTCGATACCAAATAGAAAATGGCACAGAAACCGTAAAAAGCTCGTTAGAAATTAACCCTGATATTACATTTAGGTCGATACCATATAGAAAATGGCACTGAATCCGTAAAATGCTCATTAGAAATTAAACCTGATATTACATTTAGGTCGATACCACATATAAAATGGCACTAAAACCGTAAAAAGCTCGTTAGAAATTAACCCTGATATTACATTTAGGTCGATACCATATAGAAAATGGCACTGAAGCTATAAAAAGCTCGTTAGAAATTAACCCTGATATTACATTTATATCGATACCATATAGAAAATGGCACTGAAGCCGTAAAAAGCTCGTTAGAAATTAACCCTGATATTACATTTAGGCCGATACCATATAGAAGATGGCACTGAAGCCGTAACAACCCGTTTTTATCTATAGGTGTTTAAACATGAGAGAAATGCGTCACCAAGGAAACACGAGACCTGTGAAATATATTTGACTTTTCTTATTAAGCGACGGTATGGAAGACAATATTTATAGTAACTACAGTTAAACCTGTATATAAACACCCTATTTTGGAGAACCAAGTGACCTTATTGAGAGGTATTCTTGATTAGGAGGTCAAAATATACTGAAAAGGTTACGTTGGAAATAAACATAGCTGTATTTTCTGTTATCATTGTGTCAAAGGATTCAGAAGAGTTGCAAATGACCTCTTTTGATTCCTTGTGACTCCATATCTGTTTTTATAATATAAATCAAAGGAAGTGAAAAACATTTGGAGACATGTCCTAATTTAAAGCTATGGTTTTATATAAAAATGGAGAGAAAAATCATTTAAGTGAAATTTCGTTAAATAAAAGCATATAAATTGAGTTCTTTTCTCAAGTCGAGAATGAAACAAGCGGTAAATTACACAGGAAAATAGAAACTGATTTTCTTTGCTACAAATCCTCAGCAGGCGTTAGATAACTGCGGCGAAATTGGTCAGTTTTTGGACGTAATTTTCATGTTGGGTATATATTTGCGTGCAGGGGTAGTATAAATGAATATGTAAATGTTGAAATACCAGAATAATCAGACTTAGATGCGGCGTGAAATCTGTGTGACTTTAGTACCTACCCTTGAAATTTAATATGATTTATAGTTTCTTCTTGAAAGCAATTATTAGGAACGAAATATTACAATATTAATTTTCAAGTATGAAAATGCTTTCAGTATGCACCAATGTCCACACTTCAGAAAACTAACAATAGTTTATGACTTATAAATTCAAATTTGGATAACCGATTTTGATAATCACATTTTTGTTGCAAAAAATGTTGTATCATTAAGTCTTCATAAATAATGTACATTGTAAGAGCTAGGAACGAAGTGCCCTGCACGTAAACACGAAAATAAGTACATTTGTGAGTTGTCATATAAGAATGTAATGGCGGTATTTCGTAAATTTATCAAGCTTTAATGCCCTGAAACACCGTTAAAACTAATTGTTTTATCAAACGTTCGTCACGCCTAGTGATTTATAATTTTCTATATACAATTTTGTTGTCTGATTATCAACTTTACGTCTTCTTTAATCGTTTTTGTCTCGGAATGAATCATTCTGGGATTAAAATGTATTCAAACAATATATATGTATGTAAGAAAACAAAGTAATGACTAATGGTTTCCTAACGTAAGCCTTAATTGAATGTTAGATATTTCTGTTTGTACAAGACATTGTGTGTTCAAGCTGTTTCGATGGATTTAGTTACTTGTTCTGTCGAAATATACGATTGTTAGATTGGTTATTTTCAAGTCACATAAATGAATCTATGTCATGATTATGGTTTAAGATTATACATCCTTGTATATTACATATTTTCTAACAGCATTTACACACACATTTTTGATTACATTTTATTGTATGCCAATGTTGTTACTATATTTTCAGTATTGCCTGCAGGTCAAAAATACACAAACCAAAATGTAATTTGTTTTCTCAATCCCTGTTGAATTATTTTTAGGCCTAAAAAATAGCTGTGCTTCTGGTGGCCCGACCGACCGTAAAGTTTAACTGCCGACCGTAAAGTTTTTTCGGCGGCGCCGTCTAATTTCGTTTTCGTTACCTATGCCACGTGACTTCAGTTGGCAAATCAAACTACTTGATAACGCATTATAGATAATTTATCAAAATGGAAGATTTATGCAACGCTCTGCCTGATTGGACGAGAGTGTCAATTTCTTTCACTCTGTTGATTGTGCTACGCTGAGTGAAATGTAGACAAAGCGTTTATCCTAAACGACGCTGTTCACAGTTTTAAAGCTAACTTTGGCTCAGTATATTTAGCAAGAATATTGATATATCTCAAAATGATAAGTAAGTTTAATAAATATGATAAAAACCTGTTCAAATACCAAAATATATCAAATTAAAGAAAGAGCTGAATACGGTCTGCGTATCACATGAATAAGGGTGTGATAAGAGTCTTTTATGTAGAGAAGTGCTTTTTAAAAGATTTTCCTTGTTACAATTGTCGTCTGTATATGAAAAGGTTTCTTGCTTTTGTGACTTATTCAGATTGCATATTAGAATGAGTACTTGTTTGCTTTGATATATTTGTTATGAATTATTTAACTGATTTATTATATATGAATATTTTTCTTTAGCATGGTATGCAAAATTGAACTCAGTTGAAATCTGTTTCATTATATATATGCTATATAATGACTGAATCTCATTACAGTGAAATGAAGGTACGCTGCATACAGTTTATCTAAAGTATGTGATATTACTACGGTCAAACTTTGCTAATGAAACAGAAATATTGAAATAATTACAATTGTATGTTTTGCTTGACCTTCACTTTTTTATAGGTGTGACGTCATTGTCCAAAAATTCATGAATAGCGAATATGCATATGTTAAAGCCGGATCAGTTGGCCTATTTTAGAAATAAATAAAAATAATAAATAAAAAAATCCTTTAATTGATTTTTTCTCATGTATTCTAATCAAACTTGATTTGTAGCATCTTTATTAGGCCCGCAGCCAACTTTGTTCAGCTGGAACATTTGACCCCTTTTAGGGGCTGCTAGAGCTAAAACTAGAAATGCCTTTATACAGCGTCTCATGAACAGCTTGGTGGATCTTTGTCATACTTGGTCAAGAGCATCATTATAAGGTCCTCTTCCAAATTTATTTATATAGGAACTTGGGCCCTATTAGGGACCACTATAGCTAAAAGTAGATATGCCTTTCTTCGCATTAACCACTAAAATGTAATGGATTTTTATCAAACTCGATGTGTAACAATATCGTAAGGTCTCCTGCTATTTTGTTACAAATGGGGATAGGGACCAATTTAGCTAAAAATATAAACACGTTTAATGACCTCTTCTCATGAACCGCTTCATGAATCTTCATCAAACTACTGCTGTAATTATTCTTCTAAGGATAAACGAAACAAAATTGCAACCCTACGAAACCTTTGCGAAAAATTAAAAGAGAACCATTTAAATTGTTAAAGTGCGGTGTTTAGTTTTGCAATTTGAAAAATGTTAGATGAAAGATGAATGTTAGATGAAAAATTCATAAACTTCTTTCCTTATTACAATTCGCCGACCATCATTTTTAAAAATATTTCTTGTTTCATCTTAGATTGATTAATGCATGACCACGATAGCGCGTTGTTTTGACTTTAAGATCAAACAAAACCGCTGTGCTATTATACCATACACGTCGCTACAATTAACTCGATAATTACGTCACGCTTAAGTGCGTTTGTTTCTTTTAATTTTCTGACACGTGTCACTACTTCAAAGGTGTCAAATACACAGGAAATTGACGGTTTATGACTGCATTAATTTTTATTTCAAGCTTACAAAATATAATTTGCACCAAATGGATGCAAACACGAAAGCTGATGCACGTGATATTTTACGCGAGAAATGAACTCTACAGAATAATTTACAATTTACATAAAACTTTGAACTTAACTCGTTTTATGTCCAACCAGGGCTGTATTTTGATCAGTTACCTATGTAAGTATGATGCTTTTCAGCCTAAAAAACACTCGAAGTAAACAATGCAAAAACAATTTAAGGCAGACGACATTACACGCAAGATGGTACCGATTCTCTAGAAGACTGGTAGTATGTCATTTACTTGGCTTAAAAATTGAATTTTACCGACATTTTACACCTTTTACACAATATTAGCCATTTTCATCTGACTACTATAATAATAAGCCACTTTCTGTTGTGTATTGTGTTTGACAAGTGTCATTTTATACCGTTTGACACGTGCCTGCGATTTAGACAGTCAATTTTTACATTTCAATACGCGATGTAATTCCATTATCAGGGCCCCAATTATAATAATATACAGTTTAAATGTTTTGAGTATTTTCCAATGTTTTATAAAACAATGATCTTCAAATATATTTACATAGGTAAATATTTCAATATTAGAATAACAGAAATATTCCAACAATTGGGGTTGCGAAATATGTGACAAACGAAAAAATAAAGCTAGCGTTTTTTAAATAACAATTTCTAACCACTATATTTTTGATAAAAGTTATTTTTTTACCGATGATATATGCTTGTTATTGGCAGTTTTTCATAGGCATTTTCTAAAATAAATCTACGACCATATTTTCAAATTTTTTGGCAATAACCGTTCACTTGTCATGGTCTGTCAAAAGGACGGTTATTTTCAGACATGATTATGACTATGTTGGTTTTCTTATGGCGCGGCTCATATGCTTCCCGTAAGTGTTATAATAGCATACCTATATACCACCAAATATTACACCAATCTCTCTTACGTGCCTGCAAACATACTCTATGATATCAAAGGTAGGATGTCTGCTGTTTTGATACAAATGTATTGTGTTTTGCGTATACGTATCCTGCATCATCTTTCACCAAAGATGCTAAATGTGTTTTACTAAATCGACAGTCTCCTATCCCTGCCCAGTGGTGAATGGTGTTTCCATTTTTGAAGTTCAATGACGCCATTCCTGTAGTTGCTGTTACCGGCACATTTTTTCATAGCTGTCAGTTGTTTTATTATGGAACTGAAAGAATGGTGAAGATATTAAATCATCTGTAGAAATTATAGCTCTAGAAAGCTGTATATGGAAAATGTAGACAAAAAAGCACAATTTTGCAGAATGTTAGAAAATGCGAATACTTTTGTTCAAATATCAGTAATTAGGCGAAAGTGTTGAGTTTAATGTTGACAATTAAGTTCTTTTAGTGGGATGACGGGCTAGTCTTAGTGACAAATTAGGGTAAATGGGAAAGTTGTATGTATTAAAAATTATAGGTACCCCAGGCTTGATCATGAATTGTCTTCCTTTGAAAATCAGAAAATACTGAACAAATTGACTTTTAAGGGCAGATAAGTTATGATCAAGCCTGGGTTCCTATGATTTAAAATATATATTTCCATTTTGAACTTGATTCTCAGTCAGTATACAAAGTTTGAAGAAATTCTGCCCGTAAGAAAATTTGTGCCCTCTATACATATAAGCAACTCTCCCATTTACCCATAATTTCACATGTATATCCTGAATGGTTATAACTGACTTGTATTTGACAAACATATAGCAAAAGTTGTATTTCTTACACAATGTCATCAGTTACATCGGTTGATTAATCAGAGTTTATATTTTGCTGTCTTCAGGTTGGCTAATATTTACAGACCTTGCACGCACTCAGATCCACCTGTCAGGTTATTGGACATTTGTATATTATACGAATGTGAAAACAGAACAACTAGAAGCAAGGATAACATTTCTAAAGCTACTGTAAAGATTTTTCCTTCAGTACAACGTGTTATTGTTTATCTTAACTGCAAGAAATACACTGCATTTAGATGGATATGTTTAAACAATATCGGCAAGCAAGATGGAAGTATTGACATAGACAATGTGTTAAGTGTTACACATGATGAGCGTGGAAATCTTATTATTACTTGTCCTACTATATGGATTTTTGATGGTGTACTTTTAGAGTATTCAGTGGAGTTTCGTGCTGATAAGTTATTGATTAAACTGAATGATGTTGAACTACGAAACTCCCTTCTTGATGTCCCTCCCCCTGTTTGCAATGTTAGCCAGAAGGCCATAGATAGATTAACACACATCATTAAACACATCCGTGTATGTAGAGGGAAAGCTGTGTAAGAAGAAACTGATTTACGAGGAAAGAGTGATATCGGAAGCTGGGAGAATGTATTAAGTAGCGACAAGGAGCAAAGGTTACAGTCAAAATACTGTGAGAAGGTAGTTCAATGGATGTCTACACTAGATATATGCCAACCTTGTAAACGACTGTTATGGCGAAAAAGAAGTAAACAAGAAGCAAAAGAAGAAACACCAGTACATGAAAGCGTAATACACCAAGAAGTGTCACAACCCAAACAAAAAGTCCAATACAATGAAGACAACAGTAAATCAGTTTCTTCTTACACAGCTTTCCCTCTACACTGCATAAGTGATCTTCATCAGGCTTGGTAAGAAGCATCAGTGTAAGAGTGTAAGGTCTTCCTGGTCACTATTTCGAAAACTAATGCAGATACTGGTATGGTTTTGAAACTTCACATGTGTCTTCGTGGTTATAAAACCAGGTGATCAATAGCATCAAGTCTCGTAAGTCTGACGTGCATTTTGACTGAATTATGTCCCCTTTTGGACTTAGAAAATCCTAGTTCAGTATGCAAGTAAATATAGCTATTACTTTAAAGCATATACATTTTTTGTAACTTTGAAGTTTTGCGTGTAAGTTATTATCAATAAAACAGGAAGATATTGAATTGAAACTTCACTTGTGGCTTCGGGGTTATACAACTAGGTGATAGCAGCAAGTCCCATAACTCTGACATGCATTTTGGCACAATTATGCCCCCTTTTGGACTAAGAAAATGCAGATTAAAGTTTTGTGTGAAAGTACTATAGCTATTACTTACAGGCATATATGCATTTGAGACTTGCTTTTTGTTTGTATGTCAATTCCTAACCTCACTGGGTCAAGTCCAATAACTCTGACATGTATTTTGCCCAAATTAAGCTCCCTTTTTGGATTTACAAAATACTGGTTAAAGTTGTGCATGCAAGTTACTGTCTCCAGAACTAATGCAGGTATTGAATTGAAACTTCACATGTGTCTTTGGGGTTATAACACTAGCTGAAAAAGCATGAAGGCCCGTAAGTCTGACATGCATTTTGGCTAAACAAAGCCCCCTTTTGGACTTATAAATCCTGGTTAAAGCTTTGCATGCAAGTTACTACATGTATCTCCAAAACCTGTGCATATATTGGTTTCAAACTCTCTCTCTCTCTCTCTCTCTCTCTCTCTCTCTCTATATATATATATATATATATATATATATATATATTAACATTAAGGATAATATTCCTATTTCTAGGACAAGAAATCAAATTAGTTGAGCATTGACTGTCTTACAGACAGCTCTTGCTGTATTTGATGATAATACACAATTATGCCGTCTTCAGCATACTGTTTCAATTTAACATTTTTGTAGATCTCAAAGAAATACGAAGACCTCAAATGCACAGGAATGCTAGTTCTGCCATCAACCAGGTTACTTAGGTATTACAAAAATTCTGTGCACCAAAAGCCAGGACTCCATGAAGATCAACTTTCATTGATGGCGCAAGAAGCAGGTAATGCAGGTCTAAGTGAGTTTGGCAGAAGAGGTGGTATATTGCTCGACGAAATGACAATTCATGATGATTTACAGGTAAAACAATTACCTGTAGTGAATGATTTATATGTTCTTCTATCATTCTCTTTTTTGGTGCATGACTTGCACTGTCTATATGTATATGAATTTTAAATTGAATATAATGATTTTGTTGAAATAATACTTTTGTTCTCACTCATTGTAATGCTTCAGCATTAGTTACAAATTTTTGCATGTTAGGAGCTTTCTCTGGCAGTATTGGAACAAAACGCTTTCGAAATGTATACTTCTGTTTGATATCGCAAGTAACATAACTTTAGCTTTTAAAAATAATTTGTCTTACAGACAACTCTTGTTTAACAGACAGTGACGCATGTAAGCATGTTTCACATGTATTTGACCAAATGACATTAGAAAGCTAGTATTTGAGCTGCAAAATTATTTATATTTATATTGGACTAAGTTTTATATTACATATATACACTAATCTATATAGTTTAATGCAATTGAAGAATTAAATTCTAAATTTATTTAATGTTCAAAATTAGTAATCAAGAAATGGATTCCTCTTACAATAATTTTGACATACACTTTTTTTCAAGTTCACATTAAACAAGAAATATCTTTAAAAATGATGGTCGGCGAATTGTAATAAGGAAAGAAGTTTATGAATTTTTCATCTAACTTTCATCTTTCATCTAACATTTTTCAAATTGCAAAACTAAACACCGCACTTTAACAATTTAAATGGTTCTCTTTTAATTTTTCGCAAAGGTTTCGTAGGATTGCAATTTTGTTTCGTTTATCCTTAGACGAATAATTACAGCAGTAGTTTGATGAAGATTCATGAAGCGGTTCATGAGAAGAGGTCATTAAACGTGTTTATATTTTTAGCTAAATTGGTCCCTATCCCCATTTGTAACAAAATAGCAGGAGACCTTACGATATTGTTATACATCGAGTTTGATAAAAATCCATTACATTTTAGTGGTTAATGCGAAGAAAGGCATATCTACTTTTAGCTATAGTGGTCCCTAATAGGGCCCAAGTTCCTATATAAATAAATTTGGAAGAGGACCATATAATGATGCTCCAGACCAAGTATGACAAAGATCCACCAAGCTGTTCATGAGACGCTGTATAAAGGCATTTCTAGTTTTAGCTCTAGCAGCCCCTAAAAGGGGTCAAATGTCCCAGCTGAACAAAGTTGGCTGCGGGTCTAATAAAGATGCTACAAATCAAGTTTGATTAGAATACATGAGAAAAAATCAATTAAAGGATTTTTTTATTTATTATTTTTATTTATTTCTAAAATATGCCAACTGATCTGGCTTTAACATATGCATATTCGCTATTCATGAATCTTTGGACAATGACGTCACACCTAAAAAGTGAAGGTCAAGCAAAACATACAATTGTAATTATTTCAATATTTCTCTTTCATAAGCAAAGTTTGACCGTAGTCATATCACATAGATAAACTGTATGCAGCGTACCTTTATTTCAGTGTAATGAGATTCAGTCATTATATAGCATATATATAATGAAACAGATTTCTACTGAGTTCAATATTTGCATACCATACTAAAGAAAAATATTCATATATAATAAATCAGTTAAATAATTTATAACAAATATATCAAAGCAAACAAGTACTCATTTTAATATGCAATCTGAATAAGTCACAAAAACAAGAAACCTTTTCATATACAGACGACAATTGTAACAAGGAAAATCTTTTAAAAAGCACTTCTCTACATAAAAGACTCTTATCACACCCTTATTCATGTGATACGCAGGCCGTATTCAGCTCTTTCTTTAATTTGATATATATTGGTATTTGAACAGGTTTTTATCATATTTATTAAACTTACTTATCATTTTGAGATATATCAATATTCTTGCTAAATATACTGAGCCAAAGTTAGCTTTAAAACTGTGAACAGCGTCGTTTAGGATAAACGCTTTGTCTACATTTCACTCAGCGTAGCACAATCAACAGAGTGAAAGAAATTGACACTCTCGTCAAATCAGGCAGAGTGTTGCATAAATCTTCCATTTTGATAAATTATCTATAATGCGTTATCAAGTAGTTTGATTTGCAAACTGAAGTCACGTGGCATAGGTAACGAAAACGAATTTAGACGGCGTTCGCCGAAAAATGATATAAAAAAGAAAGAATCTGAATCCCATAAAAAATGTAAGCATAACTTCGAAAATTAGAAATCCAATACTATTTAACAAATTTTTCAAAGATATGAAAACGCATGTTATTTAAACTATTCATAATGCAATAATTATATTATGTCACTAACACAGTTTTTCTCATGGAAGGGCCCATTGTCTATAAATATTTCAATTTCCTCATAGATAATAAAGAAAGGAGATGGATGGACTATTGTGGGCCTGACAGACATCGGAGAAGTTTGTAACAATATCGGTACAATTATAAATGAAAAGAGATCGTTGAAAATGGCTACCCACGTGTTGCCGTTTGTGTTCCATGGATGTACAGGATTTCGGTATAATAATACTTGTCCTTGATGCTATAGAGACAATATTTTGCATTTGATTTTGATTAGACTTGCACATAACTTGTAATGGCATAATATCTCAGGTCCGTTCCAAATATTTTCTATTTTTGGCCTTTGCAGCCATATAGGGACTTCATTTATGGTTTGATTTGCAAAATAACAACAATAGATATTGGATTCCAAGACAGAGAAAACAGAGGCTAGCTCTTTGCGAATAGACAGTCTGGTTCTTTAACGTGCCAGTGTGTACCACCGATACACGCGAAGCCGTCTTTCCTGGGAAGAACCAGTACATGCCTCTTAGTCAGGTGGGAGACACTCAAGAGCAGAAATTTCCAGTTCTTGGACCGGGATTCGAACCCCGGACCTCTGGATTGGCAGTCAAGCCTGTTACCCCTAGACCACAGTCCCACCCATAATACATAATCGAAAACTCCTTGTAAAATGTACTTCAGTGAAGATATAGATTCATATAAATTATCACGGGGTCATAAAAATAAACATTTCATGGTATAATTTTTCTTATTATAAAATGTTTTCAAATTTAAAGGTGGCCAGTGGCATACTTCGGAAGTTCAGTTGCAAAGTCTCATGAGTTGTACCGCATTTTATGGGAAGTAGTGGACAAGCTTGACAGCTTTGATTTCACTGTAGATTATGTCATGATGGATGGTGGAAGTGCTAACAGGTACACTCACATGTTCGCTAGTACATTAACTGTAATGTTTATCCTTATGATACAAGAAAGTTATAAATACATGATAACAAAAGCAAAACCTAAAAAAAGCATTTGTTGGTATTGAATTTGACCAAGTCGCCATGTGCCCCAGCTTCTCCTCAGCAAAATGTGTGCATTATATGCAGATCAGTGTTTTGCATGGCAATAAGTAATGGCTATTAAAATACTTTTTATGCCCCAAAAGGCGGGCATATTAAAATCGCACTTTCGTCCGTGCATCCGTCCGTGCGTGTGTGCTTCCGGTAAACTATTGTCCGGGCTATAAATCTTATATTAATAAAGGGATTTTGAAATAACTTGGCATAAATGTTCATCGTAATGAGACGACGTGTCATGCGCAAGACCCAGACCCCTAGCTCCAAGGTCAAGGTCACACAGAGGTCAAAGGTTAAATTGGTCTGTTTCATGTCCGGTACATAACTCTGCCATCCATGAAGGGATTTTGAAGCAACTTGGCATAAATTCCAACTAGTTAACCATAATGAGACGACTTGTCGTGCGCAAGACCAAGACCTCTAAGTCCGAGGTCAAGGGCACATTTAGAAGTCAAAGATTAACAGGGTATGTTTCGTGTCCGGTCCATAACTCTGCCATTCATTAAGGGATTTTGAAATGTCTTGGCATAAATGTTACTTATAATAAGACGACATGTCGTGAGCAAGACCCAGATCCCTCGCTCCAAGGTCAAGGTCACACTTAGAGGTCAAAGGTTAACATGGTTTGTTTCTTGTCCGGTCCATAACTCTGCCATTGATGAAGGGATTTTGAAATTACCTGGCAAAATGTTCCCTATAATGAGATTAGTTGTCATGCTTAAGACCTAGACCCCTAGATCCATGGTCAAGGTCACACTTAGAAGTCAAAGGTATTTCTTGTCTGGTCCATAACTCTGCCATTTATCAAAGGATTTGAAAATGATTTGACACAAATGTTAACCATATTGAGAGGATGTATCACGATTATGACCTAGGACTCTTAGGTCAAGGTCAAGGTCACAAAGTGATATGTAATTTTGCGCATACAACTTTGGCATTCTTGGGCCTATTTCAGGGTAATTTGTCACCAATAGTGACAGCTCTTTTTTGACATATAATCCAGTTAAAGTCTGTGGCACATGCTGCATTATTATTATGCTCCCCAAAGGGGTAGCTTAACATCGCTGATTAGTCTCTCCATCTGTCCCTCTCACATTTTTGTCCGGAGTATTTGCCTGCAACAAGTAGTTGGAATAAAGAGAATTTTTATAGAAACCTTCTTTGTAGAGAGGGGATACGCATACTGTCTTCATGCTCTGGTCGGATAACCAGTATATTATACCATATGGTCCTCTGTCAGATCTATTATATCCCTTTTCGAAGAAGGAGAGTATACTATTTTGCAGAGATTGATCGGTTAGTCAGACTTTGGTTTGTGGACCAGTAGGTTTTTGTATGATAAATCAAGAACTTTTGGGCATAGAACCAAGAAAGTTGATAGAAAGGTTGGTCATGACCAGTAGACGACCCCTATTGATTTTGAAGTCAGTAGGTTAAAGGTCAAATTCTCAGTGATCCGGAACAGTTAAACATCTCCGGGTGACAACTCAAGAACACTTGAGCCTAGGATCATGAAAGTCAGCAGAAGACCCATTTTTATTTTTTGGTCACGTTAACAGTGACCCAGACTAATTAATGAAAACTCAAGAATGTTAGGGCCTAGGATCATGAAAGTTGATTGGTAGGTTGGTCATGACCAGGTTGTGACCCCTATTGATTTTGAGGCCAAACGTCAAGGTCACAGTGGTCCAGTACAGTTATACTGTCTGTTCTGGATGATTACTTGAGAACACTTTAGCCTTGAATCATGAAACTTAATAGGGAGAGTGATCATGACCAGCAGGTGACTACTGATTTTATGGTCGCAAGGTAAAAGTCACATTGACCAAGATCCGTAGAACTTTTTTTTCCTAATTACTAGTGAATGCTTTGGTCTAAGATCACATTTGATGCAGAGGTCACATATGATTGGTAAATTACCAATAATTATTGATTTGAGGTCAAACTCAGTCCATCAAGCGTCCAGTGCACAGTTACCAAATAATTCCTGTTCCTTGCGCAGTTACTGAATGCATCAAGGGGGCATTTTGCGTTCTACGAGGTCTTGTTTAGATAGGGTCCGTACCATTTTAGGGATCACTATAGTTTGAAAAATAAGAATTTTCAAATGACCCCTTGTCATGAACTGCTAGATGGATCTTAATGTTTCTTTGCTAATGTCATAATTGTAAGATCTTCCCTAAATTTTGTATAAATGAATGTAACTGGTCACTTAAGTGGCAACTAGTTTATGATTAATACATTTATTACCATACAGGTTTCAGAGCGTGATACATTTCTTTAAGGTCAAACATTGATTACTTAGCGTGTCTAGTTGTATTGTACACATTTTCTTATTACGGTGCTGTATTATTTCAGGTCTTTGACCAGTATATTGATGCCATCGGATCCTAGACTGTGTGGATACAGATTTAAAAATATATATGATATGACAAAGGAAATTTGCGTAATTCAAGTCATAAAACATTGTTTCAAGAAAATCAGAAACGGTATTGAAAGCTCAAAGGAAGCCAATAAACTTAAATCAAAAGAGTATTTATTATTTAGTATTTAGTCGGTATTTAGTTCACAGTGGACAATCCATTACATGGGACCACTTTGAACGGCTAGTCAATACAATACACAGTATGGAATGGGAATTCACCACAAACTAACAGCAGAGCACATACATCTAACACCAGCGTCAAAAATGAGGAACGAACTGGCGACATCTGTGCTTGACAGGAATATGCTGTACTTGTTGAAGCATCTCTACCAGATCCAGAAAAGCTTGCATCAACTGTAGAAATCCTGGAGTGTACAAGCATACTAGTTGACATATTTATGGTTGTTAATTGACCGATACGACAAGCACATTCTCGATTAACAGACAGTTTCACATGTCTCAAATTCTTCAATGACTGGGAGCTTGAGGTTGCAACATCAGCAACATTATCTGAGAAGAAAAACGTGTTAACAAAAGAATGCAGAGATGATCTTCCTCATTAACTGGATTCCTGTCTTTGACCGAAATGATTTTATATGAAGGTCATACAATAAATGTAGGTTTTTTTTCAATTCAGATCTTATTGAGAAGTTCTTTTGCCGGCAGAGGAGGAATGGATGTAATACAAATACAACCCTTTCTCAGTATGGACCAGCAATGCAATATGTTTGGGACAATCTACTGTTTCTTCAAAGTCCAATTCCGGCAGTCAGGCCCAGGTGCTAATTAAAAAAGCAGAACACTGAACTGGATACTTGGTAATGTTCGCATGGAAATCCTTACTCCCGATTATGTAAAAGTTTAAATATTTCATTTGATTCAGAGTTTTAGTCTAGTCCGATTTAGCATATATAAGCTTATTTAAGAATTTACAAGCATTTTGTTAGTATCTGGTCCAACATACTTTTATTTTGGGTATGCTGAATCCAAAAATATATGTTGACCATCTGGCAAATGCCTCTGAAAAGGTTAAATTTTAACAAAAAAAATATCCATTGATAATTCTTTACAATACAAATGGTTATCTTTAGATACGTATGAACAAATTATTTCATATTATTAGTATAATCAAGTTAATATCCATCAATAAAATATATTACAAGTTAAAAATGTGTACTTCACTGGGTTCAAAAAGGGGAATTTGAAGACATTTTTTTTAAGAAACGTCATTTATAGAAAAGTAAAATAAGTATTAGATTGAAAACTTCTGCTGGAATTTTAACGTAAAAAAAAGAAAATGATATTCTTGATGAAATGGTTTTTCAGTCTTGAAATAGTCATTTTTAAGACAAAAACAATGGGGAAATTAAAAAATAATTAACATGACACAGAATACCATGTATAACATATTTTATCCTGGTAAGATCATTTTATTAAATAATCAACTGTTTAATATCTAAGCATTATAATAATTGGTGCAAATTAAGTGTCACAGGGATTAAGATTAAGGCAAATGTGAACTTAATTAGTATAAACAATCCAGGTCTCTATTACAATAACAATCTCTATAATTCAAGTGACGATTTCTTGTCATTAGTACACGTAGTACTTAAATTAAGGACTGATTTGTTCTCTCTGGAAGGACATTCTGGACTGAGTGTAGTGAAAATGATGCAATAAACTGTTTTCCGGAGAGTCTGTTCATGTTTTTGAATGTAATGTATTATGGCCAAGAGCTTCTAGATGAAGAATTTGACCATAAAGATCCTTAATCTGATAGACAAACAAAATATTAAATGCAGCACAAGATATTGTTTATGGATTGAGTGATGGTAAAAATTGACTCCGAAACACATTTTTCTTGCAGGTACATTGAACCAGATAACTAGGTCAAAACATTTCGTTAACCTTTTTTCATAGTGCTGGACATACGACTGAGCTACAGAGACATACCAAGAGTAGACACACCTTTAGCTGAAAAAATTAACAAATCTGGAATCAATGCATCCTGAAACTGGTGAATATATATATCAGAAAGACTGGGACAGTCACTCTTTACTTTAAACTAGGCAGTGCCTGCATACAGGAACAAGCTTATTTCTATAATGGATGGTTTGCATATATCAATGAAGTCTTTGAAATCTGGTGTAACTTTTTAGCACTTTCTGCAATTAAAATTGACCTAGTTAGATTTTTACCATGCAAGCCGCTACAGAAAAGACATTGGTGGTTGGCGGTGGCTTTTAGGAAGAAGAAACTGTTGAAAGCATTTCAGTGAACTTAATTTGGATGAATTAAATGTTAAACACGAGGAAGCTGACAAAAGAATCATTCTCCATGCTGTTCACTGCAGTAAACGATCAAATTGTAACACTGTTGTTGTTTCTACCAGAGATACTTTTTTTGCTCTTACTATGCCACCTGCAGGAAATAAATGCAACAGTATGGATGATGGCCGGAACAGTGAAAACACGAAAATAATTCAAGTCAACAGTGTTAGATAAAACATCAATAATTGAAGAGTTGCGTAGAAATTTACTTGCCCTTCATGCACTCACTGGCTTGACACAGCATCATATTTCTGCGGAATCTCTAAAATATCTGCCTTTAAAGTTTTTACGACCAATGCAAAACTAATAGAAGGTCTTGGATATGGACAAATGTCTGATGAAGTAATGAAAAACTGTGAATATTTTATTTGCAAAATGTGTATGGCCAAGATACTGTAAGTACTGAGAGTGCGCGAAATGTTATGTTTGGCAGGTCTACAAGTCCTGAACACATGCACCCAACCAGTGATGCTTGCTCTTTTCACATTTAATTTAGAAGAGCTCAAGCTCTGGTATGGAACCAAACAACTGTTCCCAATCCAGACCTGCTTGCATCTACCGACATGGGATGGATGACATACTTAAGCCAGTTCTTATTGCCCGTTATCCTATTCCTCAAGCTGTATGACCCCAAGATTTAAATGTAAATGGGCTCTTATGCACAGATATATGAAATATATGCAATAAAGGCATTACCAGCTGTATGAACTCGAAGCAGTAAATTAACATATGAAATGGAACTGTGAAAGCATACCTTAAGATTAAAATATTACAATCTATATTATTTTGAAATAATTATATGGTAAACAGTTTATGGATTTAGCTTCTGTCCTGTAAACTGATTCCAAATATAAAATTAGTGTACTGTATTCAACAATCTAATATGCTTGCCTCTGTTAAAACACTCTTACGCTAGAATGATGTCACGTTAACGTGCGGTGACGTCAAAGTTTTGTTGGGACCAAGAAAGAGCGCTTCTATATTTTATCTAGTGTTCGAAATTAAGGACACGTTAGAATCGAAATAATTAATAGCATAAGCGTGCTTTAACACCAATTATACACTCGGATGGTAATACGTCGTTCAAATAATTTCACTCGGGCTGCGCCCTCTTGAAATTGTTACGCCTGACGTATAACCACCCATCGTGCATAAATAGCGTATAAGCACTCTTTTGCTATAAATTATTTCTTAAATAGCTTTGCAATTATAACAACGTGAATTGTTTAATAATTATCTTTTTGGCAAAAAGTCAAGTTAGAGCGGTTTTTAAAATGTTATTTTTTTCTAAACGGAGCACACATTTACTTTAAACGTTATTTATCTTTGAAAAAAAAGTGTTGTTTATTTAATCTGTTACTATGTTACACATTACTTCGAAAACTGGCCAGATCCCATCATGGGTTCAAGAGTTATGGTTCCTTAAAGGGCCAAGATTTGCTATTTTTGGCTTTTGAACACAATAGAGACCATATTTTGCAATCGGCTTTAATCAAACTTGCACACAACATGTATTTGCATAATATCTCGGTTCCTTTCGAAACTGGCCGGATACCATCATTGGTTCATGAGTTATATAGAGACTTCATTTATGATCGCATTTAACAAACTTTTAATATATTTTTCATAACAGTTACTCTTGGTTTCCATGATGAATCTGTCAGATTCATTCATAGGTTCTGGAGTAACAGCCCCTGATTTGAACCATGCAAGAGCCAAAATTTGTTAATTTTTACCTTGTTAACACGATAGAAGTAACATTTTAGATTTGATTTTAACCACACTTACACACAACTTAAGTCACAATTCAAAAACTAGCTAGAGTCCATCATTGGGTCTAAAGTTACTGCCCCTGAAAGAGGCAAAATGTTCTACTTTGACCATTTCAGTCATATAGAGGTTTCATTTATGCATTGATTGAAACACACTTGCACAGAATGATAATCTTGCTGATCTCTATGCCTGGATTGAAACTGGGTCATGTCGGGTCAAAAACTAGGTCATCAGGTCAAATCAAAGGAAATATTTGTTAACAACCTAGAGGCCACATTTTTTACCATATGAAACTTATGATGATTTCTAAGCAATGTTCAAAACTGGGTCATAATGGGTTTAAAACCACCTGGTCAAATTAAAGGAAAAGCTTGTTAACACTCTGAGGCCACATTTATGACCCAGTCTTCATGAAACTGGGTCAGAATGTTTATTTTGATGATTCCTAGGCCAAGTTAAAAACTGGGTGATATGGGTTCAAAAACAAGGTCACCCAGTCAAATCAATTGAAAAACTTGTTCATTTGATGTGCATGAAATTTGGCCAGAATGTTTGTCTGCATGAAGTATAGGATGTATTTTAATCAGGGTCATGTCAAGATGTGGGGTCAAAAATTAATTCACCAGGTAAAATCAATGATTAAGCTTATTTATACCCTAGGCGGTACATTTTTTATTTTATCTTCATAAAACTTGGTCATAATATTTGTTATTGATATCAAATCTGATTCAAATGGGGTCAAAAACTAGGTCAATATGGTAAATCAAAGGAAAAGCTTGTATACATACTAGAGGCCACTGTTTTGCTCCAATCTTCCCGAAACTTTGTAAAATGTTTGTTTTCATACAATTTTGGACAAGTTTGAATCTGGGTAATGCGGGATAAAAAAACTAGGTCACTAGGTCAAATCCAAGAAAATGCTTGTTTACACTTAAAAGTCCAATTTTTTAGTCCAGTCTTAATGAAAATTGGTCAGAATATTTTTTTTTTATGAAAACACTAGGTAAAGCATGTTTACACTGTTATGGTGTTTTACTTAGGTGAGCCATCTTGGCCGTCTTGTTTAAAGCTTATGCTCCTTGAAACAATGAAATATCAAGGTAGCGGACCGTAAAGACACTTCAGATTTTCCATGTGATTAAGTATTCCCGTTTGAAGATTCAGCACTCATTGCTTGTAATTTTAACGTGAACATGACTTTCCTGAAAAGATGGGAAAACTTAAATTGCATATAATTGTGTAAATAGATTGATACAGTTAGTTTTGTTTTGATTTTCCTGGTGAAATGTCTAATCTGTTGTTAACAAAACAGTCTTTTTAGCTCACCTGAGCCAAACGCTCATGGTGAGCTTTGGTGACCGCTCAATGTCCGTCGTCCGTCGGGTGTCGGGTGTCGTCCGTCCGTCAACAAAATTACACCGAATTAAGTAGGAATGATCCTTGGGTAGTCCTCTTCAAAATTGTTTAAAGAATCTAATTCCATGCAGAACTCTGGTTGCCATGGCAACCGAAAAGAAAAACTTTGAAAGTCTTCTTGTCCAAAACCGCAAGGTGTAGAGCATTCATATTTAGCATGTGACATCATCTTATGGTCCTCTATCAAGATTATTCAAATTATGCCCCAGGGGTCAAAAGAAGCCCCGCCCCGGGGGTCACAAGTTTTACATAGACTTATATAGTAAAAACTTAGGGAGACCTAGGCCTTTGATATTTTGTATGTGGCATTGCCTTGTGGTCCTCTACCAAAATTGTTCCAATTATGCCCCTGAGGTGAAAAGAGGCCCTGCCCCGGGGGTCTCAAGTTTTACATAGACCAATATAGGAAAAAAACTTCAAAAAATCTTCTTGCCTGAAAATGCAAGGTCTAGGATTTTGGTATTAAGTATGCTGCCTTTCCTAGTGTTTCTCTACCAAATTTGTTCAAATTATGTCCCTAGGGTGAAAAGAGGTCCTGCCCTGGGGGAACCAAGTTTAACATAGACTTATATAGGGAAAAAAATGAAGATCTACTTGTCTGACAGTTCAAGGCCTAGGCCTTTGATATTTGGTATGTAGCATTGCCTGGTGGATCTCTAACAAGTTTTTTTCAAATTATGCCCCTGGGTTGAAAAGAGGCCCTGCCTTGGTGGTCACTTGTTATAATTATGAGTTATATAGGAAAAAATACTTCAAAAATTATCAGATCATATTTCCTAGACTCTTTGATTATAATAACCTGATGACCCCAAGCGATTAGGGAGCACTTGACTGTGACCTTGACCTTGACCTACTGACCTACTACAGGCCCCCAAAAGAATTGAATTTCGAAGCAGAACTCTGGTTGCCATAGCAACCGAAAGGAAAAACTGTTTGTCCAAAGCCGCAGTTCATAGGGCTTTTATATTTGGTATGTAGCATCATCTAGTGGTCCTCTTCCAAGATTGTTCAAATTATGCCCCTGGGATCAAATATGGTCTCGCCCTGGGGTCACATGGTTTACATAGACTTATATAGGGAACACTTTGAAAATCTTCTTGTCCAAAACCGGAGGTCCTAGGGCTTATATATTTGGTGTGTAGCATCATCTAGTGGTCCTCTACCAATATTGTTCAAATTATCCCCTAGGCTCAAATACGGCCCTGCCCTGGGGGTTACATGGTTAACATAGCCTTATATAGGAAAAAAGTTTGAAAATCTTCTTGTCAAAAACCACTGGGCCTAGGGCTTTGATATTTGGTATGTGACATAGAGTGGTCCTCTAGCAAGATTTTTCAAATTATGCCCCCGGGGTTAAAAGAGGCCCCACCCTTGGGGTTCCAAGTTTTACACAGACTTGTACAGGACAAAGTTTAAAAATCTTCTTGTCTTCAACCACAAAACATAGGCCTTTGATATTTGGTGTGTAGCATCGCCTGGTAGTCCTCTACCAATATTGTTCAAATTATTACCCTGGGGTGAAAAGAGGCCCCACCCCAACGGTCCCAATTTTACATAGACTTATATAGGAAAAAACTTTAAAAATCTTCTTGTCTGAAACCACAAGACCTAGGCCTTTGATATTTGATATGTAGCATTGCCTTATGGTCCTGTACCAAGATTGTTCAAATTATTACCCTGGAGTGAAAACTGGCCCCACCCCGGGGGTCCATAATTTTACATAGACTTATATAGGATTTTTTTTAAAAATCTTCTTGTCTGAAAATTCAAGGCCTAGGCCTTTGATACTTGGTCAGTAGCATTGCCTAGTGGTTCGCTTACAAGGTTCTTCAAATTATGCCCCTGGGGTGAAAAGAGGCCCTGCCCCGGGGGTCACTTTTTACATGAGTTATATAGGAAAAAATACTTTAAAATTTTTCTGATCATATTTCCTAGACTGTTTTATTATAATTACCTGATGATCCCAAGTAATTAGGGGTCACTTGACTTTGACCTACTGACCTCCTTTTTTGTTTTTTAAGATACAGCCTTGAGATTTGGATGACAAGTACAGTTTTGCACACCGATCCTAAAACTGACTTTCATTGACCGTGAATGTGACCTACTGACGTACTTTCTTAATATTTTAACATCAGTTTGACATTTGAGACATGTGACTCATATTACTCAGGTGAGCGATTCAGGGTCATCATGACCCTCTTGTTCATGTTTCGGCAGGAAAAGCTTATAGGTGATAAAAAGAATATTACCTAAGTGTCTTTTAATATTGAATTTATTAAACGAGTTGAATAAAATGATAAAATGCGATACTTTGTAGAGTAATATCCTCTATTTAAGCTTTCTTCTTCTATGAAGCCATAATAGTCAGAGCGTTCATATTTAGCATGTATATGATGATTCGACTCAACCATATTTGTCCAAATTATTGCCCTAACGTAAAAACGACAAAAATATGCTTATTTAAAGAAATTTTGAAAACCTTATTATCTTCCTTGATATTTTGATGTGATATCAGAGTTCTACTGACTACCATAATTTTTCAAATTATTGCCCAAAAATGGTTCGAACATGTGTGTGACATATATATATGATATAGGATATCATAGAAGAAACCTAACTCTGTACTTCTACCATTTCGTTATACAGCCATTCTTGAAGCCTTGTACACAGGTGAGCGCTTTAGAATCAATGACACTCCTGATCTGTTTCTCTTAAATCAAACAATACAAAGTATGAATTAGCTTTCGTTATCAATCTGACTCAAACGTTAAAATACTTTTTCCTTATTTTCAGAAACAAACATAACGTAACGCCAACAGTTCATGAACCATGTCCCTTTTGCATCTAGTTTGCTATTGTTTCACACAGTTCTATTTTTAAAAAGCATGCTCTACCTATGTGTGTACCAAATATCAATACACAAAACTACGTGGAACTGTTTCACATTCCCTAGAAATATAACAGAAAATCACAGCTTAATATTCGTCAGTTCATGGACAAATATTGTTTATATACTTGAGATAGCATTTTAAACATGATTTGTTGCAAAGAAAATAAATTCTAATAGAAGAAGACGACTTTTGGTACTTTAAAATCCCAATTATATATGCATTGAGAACCAATGCCATATTTTTAGATGCATCGTAAATCGATATTGTTTTATCTGATTCACAAAATTGACATATGTAAACTCTTACTGCTGATTGTTTATCATCACCGCCAACCGTATGTCTCCCAGTTTTCTCTGTTTTCCGGAACTAGACGAATCGATTGAATGGTGATTTTATGAAAATGTGAGTAATGGGTAGTAGGGCGTACTGGAAATATGCGGGTAACGTGTGTATATATACTCTCACTGGAAATTATTTCAACAGTTGACTAATATAATAATGGTTTCATTTATTGTTCTTTGAGATTTATTTCCTATGGGAATCTGTATTGTTACTAAACTGGTAGCAATAAGCGACGTTACACACATGGTTTTGTTACGTTATTCCATCGAGCATACAAAATTCTATAAAAGCATGTAACATCACTTTCAATATTGATTAAACAAAAAAATGTTAACTTTCTATATCGCATAAGAAATGGTATATTTTTTTCACAGGACTGAGGTACGTGCCAGCAGTTCGTAAGCATGCATCGCTTTTGTGGAAGAAAAGATTTAAAAAGTAAGCATGTAAGTAAACGCATTGTGGAACAGCAGTGGGCGCATTAATTAATACAATGGTGTCCGACTACGACACCAGATGTCATGACTTTTGGCCAATCCAGCTAAAAATTACGCATCACGCGAGAAGGTGTTATAAGCATGACACTCTAGCAGAATACTAGTACTCAGGTGAAGATAGCGGATTTCGAGTCTTCGGTCAGCCACAAGCCAAATAAAATCGCGCATATTTGTTACCGGTGCTGGCCGAAAATAGATTTTAAAGTTCTGCGGAACGTTTACATTGCTATTGTCCGTCAGTCCTAATAATCGGCATACAATTTGACACAGTTACTCGAAAACCTCCAATTCCATTGATTTCAGGTAAACACAAAATACTTTCGGTCTTCATAAAGCCATACATGTCCTTTGACTGTATCAGTATGTTTTTCTCTTCTTAAATTTTGATGCTCTGGAATTAAAAATGTACCGAAGATGCATTCTTATTATACCGTCTTCGATTATAAATAAACAATATTTGTGTCGGTGCGACGTTAAACCCAGCAAATAAATAAATATTGATATAATTATTTCGGCTATATATTTGTATTTTATATTTCCACAAATTAGAATTCTTCCGACCCCTTTCCCGAAAATAATCTGTAACCCGGATTTAATTAAAACTGTTTATAATTCTGAATACGGATACATAGGGACAATTTTACGTTTTATTAACTGTGGCCATACTGCAAAATGAACGAATATCGGATATTGCTTTGCGGATGCAGGCACATCATAGCAGGTATGGATAATTTTTCTTTAATATTTAACATTTTGGTCGAGCATTTTCTAATAAGGAAATTTCTTTCGTCAACGAGGATACACTCCTTAAGGCGCGAGGGTTAAGGGGTCCACTTGGGATTTTGTAGGACTAAGCAACATGTTAGGGCAGGCCTCTGGAATGTAATGTCCACCGCATGTCTTTGTGGTCACGCAAGCATATCAAATTAGGATTGTTCAAAAGTTAAAACACACTACAGTCTTAATTCTAATTCGAAGGGTCTGACCGAAAGTGATTTAAGGGAAGAAACATTTTCCGATACATTTTCGATATAACCCTTCGATTAATCTTCGATGATTAATTTTTCAGTAATAATGACAAAATGCCTTCCTTATTTTAACAACAAATGCAGCCTATGTAAAAATAAGACCACCGACTTTGTTTAGTTGATCGATCAGTTTGCATAGCATAAGGATAAAATATTCGGTCTGTGTTATAGACTGTACATAGGCTCAATCATCGATAGGCTCAATCATATTTAGTGCAAAAAATCACTGAAATGCATGGTATTTTATGTAATGAAAATAAAGCTATTATAAACAGTCGCAAATTGCAGATATGGTGCATATTTCATTGAAAATTATTCAAGATATGATTATGTTAAACAATGCTTTTACTTCGAATATACGACACAATGCATTATTTGCCGTCCTATCTCTAAACATATAGGGGGAACAATACACTCTTGTCCACGCCTGCGTACTATGAAAAAGGTTTCGGGTACGCGCCTTAGTCGCTGCTAGATATTTTTTTCACCATGGCATTTACATAGTTATGCTCTCCAATTATTTGTTTTTCTAATTTCTTGTTAACTTATCCAAGAAGTAATAAATGTAGTTCCATGCATTCCGGCGGTCTGTGTAACGATAATTTCAAGAACGTCAACTTTCTTTCATGGGATACACTAAACTGAATATTCTAACACGATTCGATTCATTTATTCATTTTCATATTAAACAAAGAAGGCTGAAAACAGTGAATTATTATACAACAATTTAAATTACTGTTCTGGCGTCACAATTATTACGTCATAGCGTTAAACGGCATAACGGCGCGCTGGAAAAGAAACCGATTGAAAACGAGCAAACATTTAATGAATGTTTGCAAGGCTGTACTTTAAAGTCCTTGGTAACGTGTTAGAATCGAAATAATATTTCTCATTTAGTGATTTGCTCTTGAATAAAAAGATTGTCGTTCAGATGCGTATTATTATATCACTCGGGCTGCGCCCTCGTGAAATAATTCCTTCGCATCTGAACTCCAAACAATGATTTATTTAGCGACAAAACACTAAATGAGATATATTATTTTTTAAATAAACACTTGACGGGCCTCAATGATATCATTTCTTTACTTATATAGATAAAAAATGACGTCAAATACATAGTACATAGAAATAGTTGCAGCCATTTTTCTGACAGTTGTGATAAAATATGATAAATGGACTTTGGATATAACTATGTTTTTGGCGATTTCTTGAAAAACACATTCATGTTAACTTCGGAAGTCGGACATTCAGCTTCTAAAATGTGTCAGGTACAGTTTACACACTTTTGAATTCCTATATGTTTTACACCAGGGAAGCAAAATGTCTTTTCTGTTCGACAGTGACCAGTATAAATGATGTCCATTTTTCACGAGTTGGAACAATTGTTCGTCCTTGTTCGTCCATATTGTGTGATGCAAAAATTAATAAACTGTTGGTCAGCGATACATTCTCTCCGACTGACCGGAAGTTGGATACGGAATGGGCGAATATCAGAACATTTTATGTACTTTGTTTGCTATATGTGTATTCTATACATGAAGAATGAGTCATAGACATACAAGTCCGTACAAAATATATTTCTTTGTCTTTGGAATGGTGTATCATTGACAAAAATCCAACGTCATTTGCCTTCAAAATCGCCGTTTAAAATATCGAATCGAGCCGTGATGTTGCCAACCTGGATTTCTTTCAGAGATCTACGATCTCTTTAAGAGATCTAACCTGCAGATACTTTTTTATTGATAGAGCTTCAAGCACCTGTGGTTTAAGTTACAAGAGTTGTCGGAGGACAGCAACGCTCGACTTTTCAACAGCCCTTGTCAGTGGAATGAATATAAAAGTCGAAAAAGGGGAATAATTTTGAAAAATTTCAAAACAGGGTTATGGAACCTGTACAATGCATATCAGTTTGACAATGGACAATTGTGTGTAGTTTCAATCCGTTTCCATTAGTGACATACAAGCTTTCATACAAAAAACCTAACCAAAACATCTAAGTCCAAAAAGGGGCATAATTTTGTAGATTTTTAAATACAAAGTAGATTAACGAAACCTGTGCATTACATGTCAGATCATGATAGTGATCACAGTGTGTGACGTTTCAGGCCATTCCCATTAGTGGGTACTGAGATACCAGCTTACATATAAAACCTTAACCAAAAATTTCTTAGTCGAAAAGGAGGCATAAGTTTGTTAAAAAAAAAGAAAAAGAAAAAAAATGCGAAATAGAGTTATGGAACATGTGCAATGTAAGTCAGTTTATCACAGTAAACAAGTGTGTGAAGTTTCAATCCTTTCCCATAAGTGGCTGCTGAGATACCAGCTTACATACAAAACCTTAACCAAATCGGGACGCCGACGCTGACGCCGACGCATGAGTGAGTCAAACAGCTCTACACAACAACAACAACAGCAACAACAGAAGAAAACCCTCAAAAGTTTTAAATTCACATTTGCATATTCTCCTTAAATATATATAATATTATACATGTGTATATGCAAAGAAATTGCATGTTTTAGAGCAGACAGACATTGGGGAAAGAATCACTAGCCTTTTAAATAGGTAGTCAATTCATATAGACTAACTCTCGGCGCTATGTTTGTTCTTTAAAAGTTGAAAGCAGTATGTAATATCTCTATTGAAACGTTCAGTCTTCAAATGAGAAAAAAAGACAGTCATATATGTAAAGATTTCACTGCAGTTTACAAAAGATAAAGGTAAAACATGCCTGCATTTTTAATTTTCAAATCAGCTTTAATAGAAATGGAAACGAAGATATTCCATTCTTTATATCCAAGAAATCTAGTTTACATAAAATCAAACAATTTAATATTATATGTCTTATATTATAATTAGAGAATCAGTTTTTATCTATTTTTGTGTGTTGAACTGTTTCGTTAATATAACAGAAGTCCACATTGAAACTTAAGATGTTTAATACTTAAGATGTTTAATTAATACGTTCTAACACTGTTATATATCTTTATGTGTTACCTTCTTAAAATAAGGTTATTATTATTATTATTAGTATTATTATTATTATTACAGACGATTCATAGAGCTGGAAAACATGCCTACTTACTGTATGTTAATTGCTATCTAACAAATACATCCTGGTTAATATACATGAGCTTGTACATTTCTACGGACTTTTTACGTCAAATAATTTCTTAACCAATCTGACTAAAATACATATCCTATTACGCTACGCATAGGATCTGAGAACGACCTATTCATTGCCTCGTTCTGACGACCCTTTCGCTAGCCAATCAGAGCCTAACTTACAACATCCTGCAAATCTACCTGTAGCCTTGACTTTTGATATTTACAATTTTTATGTCATAATGTATCAGATAGCTGGTTAGCTCAGTCGGTAGGCCACTTGCTTGGTAAGCGAGGGGTCCCGGGTTCGAGCCCTGGAATGACTGCACATTTTTCTTACTCTTTGACATTCGAACAAGTCGTCTGATTGGATAAAATAAAAATAGCAATACTGGAAATCCAAAATATACAGAAGACGAATGTGAATGGGTCGTTCTCAGATCTTCGTTTAGAAGATCAAGTACTTTAGTCAGATTGTTTCTTAACAAATGTGGATACGACTTCACTAATTCGCATTATAAAATTAACAAACCTTTTTGAACTGCTATAACAGCTTCGTTTAGTGGCACTATTTTGTTTGACTTGTAGGGCGTTTTACTGATGACCATGTCACTGGTTCCCGTTTCATTCAAAACGGTGTTTGGATCTACAGTTTGGCCTCTTCTGGCATAGAACCTTTGCCGGAAGCGGTTTCTGAACCTTGCCCACTGTAAAAACAACAACACAAAATACAACTTTAGTTTCAAAAGAAAGACAAGTGTGTTTACTGTTTTCAAACAGAACCTTAACAATAGAAATTAATAAAAAATAATTATTATATATTCTTATCCATATAAAGTACAAACAATTATAGAATTCTGTAATACTTTTATCTCTACAGCGCCTAAAATAACACCACAGTCAATATTTTAAATAAATAAAAAAAATGGCGAAAGATCGAAATTATTAAGACTTATTCTTTTGTATTTCGTTTTATGTTCACTTGATGAAATTAATTTGAATAGACAAACCGACGAAGCTTTACTATACTTGCGTATTTTCACTATATAAGGTACTTTATAAAGAAATTTAATAATATCTATAATTTGTACTTTACTTCTATTTTCCGTTGTTTTTTTATCATTTAAAAATAATGTAAACATACCTGCTCGTTGCATGATCGTTTAAGGCTCATAACCCACGCGAAACAGCCAGAACTTTCTTTTGCCATTGTTATTCCATAATGAAATATTAAAATAGCAGTTGAAGATGTCTGTTTCTTTATGTAATGTGGCGTTGCTATAGAGCGACGTCAACTGCTTCCATGACGTCATGACGTCGCCTGTATTAGATCTATCATAAAAACAGAACACATTCGAGTGTAAACTTAGCAACTGGATACATGACATTGTCGACATTGATTTAAGATTGGAATCCATTTACATGTAATAGATTATAGGGGTTTCAAAAATACATTTGTACTTTAACATTGCATTTAAAAATATTTTATGGATGAAATGTGGGCCTTCAGAAGTCGGGAATAAGGTAATCGCATACTTTTGAATGAGGCAGTGTTTTGCCCGTTCTGATTGGTCTGTTATGTAAACACATGTAAGATAAGTGATGGTTTTCTAAACTGGACCTGGATAAGTGCGTTTGATGTAATTTATCACACATTTGACAATATTTCCTACATTCAATGTGTATTGAAAATAAGTTTCATCTGAACCGCCATGACAATGATGTTAACAAGTTCGGAATTCCATTAGGGCTATCGCCTTTGAATGTGTTGATCTGAAACGCAATACTCGAAAGAATGATGATAAAAAGCGAAATCACAAAACTACGATAACGAAAACGAGACAACACCATGATGACAGCGCGATAACGGAAACGCAGTAATACGATAGTTCGGTGACGAAAGTGCGATATACTACCGCGTTTTTACCATCGTAATATCGTGATATCGCGTTTTTCGTTATCGTAGTATCGAGATTTGGCAATTTCATTATCGTACTATCGCGTTATTATCATTGAACTGTCGCGTTATCACCATCGTACTGTCGCGTTATCACCATTCTCATGTGGTAACTTTGTGGTTAGATACCCACTTATCTGCCAGTTATCTATATACTTGAACACCATAAATCTGAGAAACTAGAGACGTTTTCCTAGAAACACTTCAAACACTTGTGTCGCCTTCATTCAAGCAGCTGTCATTAAAGTGTCATATCCAAGGTTTACATCTTTGACATAAGTGACCTTGACCTTCAGCCAGCATGATTTGTTTGTGGGTTCTGCATATAGTCTTCAGGACGAGAGAATATCGCCCAAATTTCATGGTAATCCTTCCATGGGTTTATAAGAAATAGAACAGACATGTAATCCAAAGGTTCAGTATCGTTTGACCTTCACTGATGATCTTGACCCTGAACGCCCGTAGTCCGCGCAAAAGTTCTGCACTTTATCTTGGAAAGGGGAACATGTCAATCCCGTTCATTAATGGACCAGACATGAAATCAAAAGGTTCGAACCTTTAACCTTGAGCTGGTAAAATTTAGATGCTTTCTTTAAAACGACATTGTGCAGCTTTCGTACTTTTTCCACCCCAAAATCTATTCAGTTACTAATCATGTTACTATAATAAATACAAGATTATCAGATCTGAAATATTTATTATATTAAGTCACCACAACACTTTCATATGTTAGTATTTATACATAAAAGTTAACTAATTATCAAATCAGCCTATTGTTTTCACAAATAATAGATTTTTTGTTGATTCAATCTGCCAGTTTAGACCTTAAATGGTACTATTCGCTGGTGACAACACGAGAAAGAACGGTAATGATAACGCGATAGTACGAAGATGATAACGCGATAGTACGATTATGAAATTACGAGATCGCGATACTACGATAAACATAAAACGCAATATCTGGATATTACGATGGTGAAAACGCGTCAGTACGATGATGAAAACACGATAGTATATCACGGCGCATTATCATCATCGTACAATTGTAGGGATAATACACGTTTTTTTGTGTATTAACGTCTGCAGAAGCCCGCGGGATTGTTTGTGACCGAGACCGAAGGTCGAGGTCACAAACATATCCCAAGGGCTTCTGCAGGCGTTAATACACAAAACAAACGTGTATTGTCGCTATTCTTGCATAAAAAAACATTACACGACGACTAAATGCATTGTTTTCATATGTGATGACTTGACGATTCGGTATATTTTTTATTTACCATTCTTGTTGTTCTTGGAAACGGTAAACATGTTTTAAATATCCATAACCGGGGCACACATAGCAACAACACTACTAATAGCGTGATTTGAAGGTTTTTGAGCATCTTATTTTTATTTTTAGATATTACAAACGTTACATTACACATAATTTTGCATATAACTAAAAAAATTGATAAACATGATAAACAGGAACACAATTATTTTAAGAATAACAACTTTACATTCGAATTATTTTGAGTACGAACAAACAGAGTACGGATGAGTACGAAGCTAGTGACTAGCTTTCGAGGTTTATTATATGAATTCTGCGAGCAATCAGGTAAAAACAAACCGACTGATACTAACAAAAATCATTTGTACTTTAACATTGCATTTAAAATATTTTATGGATGAAATGTGGGCCTTCAGAAGTCGGGAATAAGGTAATCGTTAAGATAGAGATTTTTGTATGCAAGTGCGAATCTTCAAACCAAGACGGGGATTAGTTGAAATTCATTTAAAGGTTATGGAACTATGTATTTGCGTGAAAGATAGACAAGACGTTCACGTAATATGTACAAATGCTAAAAACATTGTACTGGAAAAACGATGAAAAACTTAAGGGGTATATGTTTAGAAATAATGCAGGTACTTACGCATGTTGTGAAACACATGTACATTGTCGAGATAGTAAAGAGAGTTTTAAATAAGTGTAATACAGGTACATGTTAAGAATATATTGCCCTTTATAAAAAAGTAAAAGTAAACAAGAGGGTCATGATTGTCCTATATCGCTCACCTGAGTAAAGTTGCTTGCTTGAACAGATTTCTTTGCTAAAGTTTCAAAAACAAGTTTCAAAGCTGTACATGCCATCCAATGTCAAGGCTGTATCTTAAACAAGAAAGTAGGTCAGTAGGTCAAGGTCACAGTTGGGTGACCCTTATCACTTTGGGTCATCAGGTAAATATAATTAAACAGTCTTGGAAACATGATCCGATAATATTTGAAGTATTTTTTCCTACATACCTCATATATCAAGTGTCCTCTGGGGCGGGGCCTCTTTTCATCCCAGGGACATAATTAGAACAATCTCGTTAGAGATCAGCTAGGCAATGATACATACAAAATATCAAAGGCATACACCTTGAACTTGGAAGATTTTTCCCCCTATATATGTCTATGTAAAACTAGGGAACCCCGTGGCAGGGCCTCTTTTCACTCCAGTGGAGTAATTTGAACAATCTTGGTAGTGGACCACAAGGCAATGCTACATACCAAATATCAAAAGCCTAGGTCTTGTGGTTTCAGACAAGATTTTTTTTCCTATACATCTATATAAACCATGTGACCCCCTGGGCGGGGCCATATTTCAGCCTAGGGAGATCATTTGAACAATCTTGGTAGAGGCCCACTATATGATGCTACATACCAAATATCAAAGCCCTAGGTCCTTTTGTTTTTGACAGGAAGATTTTCTAAGTAGTCTATATGAACCATGTGACCCCCGAGGCGGGGCCATATTTGAACCTAGGGGATTAATTTGAACAATCTTAGTAGAAGCCCACTAGATGATGCTACACACCAAATATCAAAGCCCCAATCCTTGTGGTTTTGAACAAGAAGATTTTTAAAATTTTTCCTTCCGGTTGCCATGGCAACCAGAGTTCTGTACGGAATTCAATTCTTTGAAATTTTTTTAAAGAAGACCATCCAAAGATCATCCCTGTCAAGTTTCATTACCATTGTCTTCGTGTTTGAGGAGATGTTTTTTTAAAGGAAAGTAGACGGACGACGAACGGGCGCCGGACGTTGAGCGATCATAATAGCTCACCCTGAGCCTTTGGCTCGGGTGAGCTAAAAAGCGGCATAATTCTGGAAATATTGCATTTAGAGTAACACAACTTGTTATACTAATGAACATTGTCAAAGAGCCGTACAGCAAGTTTGAATTGATCTTTGAAAAAAAACTAAACCAACATCAAGGCCGAGATGAGTGCAGTAGCTCTTAAGTCTAGTAAGTAATGTAATCAAGTTGCTGTACTTGTCAGTGTGATGTTTTGAAAATCTTAAATACTTTTCTAGTGTTCTCTGGACGTTCCCAGTCATTGAATGAAGGGAGATAATGATCGTCACCGCTTAGTTCCAAATGCTCCGTACAAATGCACATACGCATGAAATGAAACCAAATATTATATCGGCATGGAATTGGGAAGAATGAGGAGATGTGTACGATGAGATGTGCATAAAACAAATGCATTATAGTCACAAACATTTATTAATGCAAAACATAAACAATTAACAATATCAAAAACTAAACAAAAACTAAACATTCAGATGGTTTTGTTAATGTTGCACGAGACATTTGTTGGCTGTATGGCTTCCTTGGACAGATTAATCTCGTGCTGAAACTGTTTATTATTGTTATTAACCTAAATATACTAGTAACTGCAAGTTAAAGTCCATATTCATTCAAAAATCTTGTATATCACTAGAAGTTCAGTTTCAATATCTAAATATTCCATTTTTCAATCAGTTCCTGCGCTATCTCGTCGGCGGTGGTTTGTGGTGATTGCATCTTGTACCTGTAGTTACTTGGGTACCTAACCACGCCATTGGGCGTTTTTGCAGTGACGTAAACTCCTCCAACACTGAAGTCGGTAAAACTAAAGTCAGACTGGTCGAATTCAATCTGTAAAATTAAATAACCAGTTTGAGAAACATTTCTTGAAAAATACAAAATGCTATCAAAAATTAACCTTCTCCGCAATGCAGGATAGGAGTTGGTGGAAAATGCGAATGAACAGTCTACCCTTGCATCGTAGCGATTGTATTGGAAGACATTTTGCCAACATTATATTAGTCTTCGTGTGAAGACAAAGTAAAATTTGTTCCATAGTTGTGTTCCACACATAACCTTTTTATTTGTATTCATTTTATTCATTTTTTTATTTCTAAAAAAACACTAAAATTCCATATATGACTTAAAGCATGGGAACGAATTAACGACTGTAGTAGATCTACCTTTCCTTCGAATTGTCTAGATAAAAACTTAAAAAAGTAACTTAATTGGCGGCTGCACGACTATTCTACTGGAAGGGTATACTTTTATGTCCAAAATTAGGTACTCATATTAACACATTATGATCTTGAGAAGAAATATATTTCTTCGCTCGCTATTGGTTTTAAGACATTTACTGAGAGAAATAGATTGAAAGCTCGACATTGTTTAATAACTGACTAACCTTGGAGACGATTGGCGTTGTTCCTTGTAGGGGGTTTCCATTGGCATTGAAGAGCGCCTGCATGTTGGTCATCACCTCCGACATTGCTGCTTGATCAAGTAAGATCTGATCACCACACACTGAAAATCATAATTGGTGTTATTCAAAACTGATAATCTGAAAGCTGGAACTTTTAGCTAAACTATACTTTTTTTTTTACATTTACACTGCCTGTTTAAAAGATGGTCCTACAAAATTTTCTTATCTACACTAGGACTACACTAGGACTTCTCGCTAAACGCCATCGTCTTTATGCTCGTTATGCGATTTTTAATTGAAATGCTTATTTTTATTCAAATATTTTACCACAACTACTTTGCTCAAATTTATTGGTTCGTTAACAAATGCTATGGTAATAAAATCATAGGTCTTTAATTTCATATGGTTACGTCACTTTAGTGACAAAGTTCAAGAAAGAAACTTCCTTCTAAAGTATATCTTCATACGAAATCTAATAAAAATGAAAAAAAATCTGGTCATTTTTTATAATCCTGTAGCAGTAAGATGCTTTCAATTTAACAAGGATGTGACTGATGGAATATAAAAAAAAAGTTTCCCCACTTCCACCATTTTCAGTGACAATCAGATCGACACTACACCAGTAATAATCAACTTCATATGTGTGGGGAAGTTGCAAAATCAGATTGTATTGAATTAATAGAACAAGACCACCGTTACATAACTGAAGGCAGCATTAACTCGGGAACCAAACTCACCTCCGCCTATTAATGCAGTTTGGTCTCCGAGGAAAGGTGTGCATTCGTTACATTGCTCCATACACCGTCTGGTTTCTGGGTCAAGTTCCTCCACTCGTTTCGCCATATAACGATGTCTGATCATCTGAAGTTTGCGTGACGTCATTGCAAGTGGTCCAACGTCACGGCGACGTCGTCCAAATACACCTAAAGAATATACGTGATATAAAATCAAATACTATGGAAATATTGAAATTGCATGAACATTTTAATCCAAGACATAATCGATAATCGCAGAATACATACATGTAGCTAAAATTGATTTGTTTTCTTGTAATTAGTTCGAGGATATAAGACAAATTATACAAGTGTGCTATCACACTTTGAAGTTTAAAAGTAGTCTGTAGCAATTAGAATTTCAATACATTTTTCTCTAAATTCATTGTTGGCTAACGCTCGCTCGAAATTAATATCATAAAATTGCTGTATTAACTTATAGCCTATCGTTTTGTGGACTGAACAAATTTCTGAAAGCGAAAAAATGTACATTAATGATGTAAATAATAAGCGGATGCCAAGGAATGAAGTTACAATACAATTGGCTTAATAGGTAAATTTAACACACTTTACTTTTGAAGGTTTCTTTAACAGTGAATGTACTTACTGGTTCTATTAATGTAGAGTATAACCGTCGTCAGAATTTAGTTTCGTATTTTGCCAAATATAAATCCGTGAAACGTAAATAAACCCAAATTCAATACTTACTGGACAATCCACTGGTAAATGATTTTCCAAAATTGCTCAGTCCACTGCCAATAGAATTGCCCCAATTGCCGAAAGTGTTTTTAACAGTGTTGAACCCGCTTGAAAATGCATTGCCAATGCCTGAAACATTCAAAATTTACAATACACAAGTAAACATGGATGCATTTGCGTAGGAGTGAACTAAACTAAAATGTTGCGTGTGTGTGTGTGGGGGGGGGGGGGGGGGGGGGGGGGGGGGGGGCAGGGGGGAAGCGTCCAGCTAAACCGGTCCTATTTTCCCTGAAACAACAAAAAAAAAACATGAAAATAGAAGATAGAGGATATTACACGAGTGTTTTCTCATATTGAATTTATTAAACGAGTTGAATAAAATAAAATGCGAGGCTCTGCCGAATTTTTCAACGAATTTAATTCAATGTGGAAAGTCACATATGTAATAATCTTTTTATCGCATGTTAGCCTCTCGTGTCGAAACATCAAAAATTCTACTTTCTTTTATTATATGAACATGTCAATTTGACCAACGCCTCCCATACAAAAAATGACGCCAACGTTAAAGCTTTATTACACACTAGTTTATTATGATAGCTTATTATCGTTCTTATTAATGGCTTTTATAACACTCACGTGACGTCAAACATGTGATGAACTAAAATCCTAACAATCCTAATGACTACTTCTAAATTCTGTCTCAAATTGGTTTTTATCTCCCTATAATATCTACTGTCATTCCTGACAAAAGTCAAGTCAAGTCAAGTCAAGTCAAAACCTTTTATTTCACTCATTTCATGAATACATGAATAAATGAGGTAAGATATTTTAACAATATATTGGAGGCTCATAAGAAAATATTAGTACAATTCAATTCTAACAAAATATGATGTTTTCACAATAACGCCTTTCATATCTAGATTTCATATGTCAGTATTACAATATAATAAATAAATATATAAATAAATAAATGATGCCCCCATTCGGGCATCGGAGAGTCATAAAATGTACGGAGATGAAAATACAAAATTCATTTATCTTAGCTGTGACAATATAATTTTAACAAATTTGCACAAATTTAAAAACTCTTTTTTATTTCCAGTATTTATAAGTTGTTCCAATTTAAATACATTCGGATTTCTGAAGAAATATGGTTTGATAAATTTTTTTCGTTCATTTGAAAACAGGTTACACTCGAAAAGATAATGAAACTCGTCTCCTAACTTATTTTCACAGTTGTTACATGTTCTTTGGTTTAATGGTAATCTTGTCCAATTTCCTGTTTCTACAGGTAACCTATGGTTTCTCGTGCGAAATTTTATGACAGAATACAATAGAGACTTTGGGGTATTTGATAGATATTTTTCTTGACCAAATGAAGTCTTGAATAATCTATAGAATGTGCTATTGCTAGAATTTTCAACTAACGAGTACCATGCGTTTATAAATAAATCCTTTAGTTTATATTTAACTGCCATTTTAAGCCATTTGCTATTTGTGAATGTTTGTTGATCCCATATATTATTAAAACCGCACTTAATTAAGATAGATTGAACAGCATACAGCCACGGACATTTTTTTTAAAAGATTCGTGGTTACAATTTCTGCTAATAGCATACATATTTTTATAGATAATGGAGGAGAGTTTGGTAGGAAAATCATCATTTTCATTGTTGACAATTCTTGACCAGAAAGATATAATTTTTTTCTTCTATATCGATATTTATAGGCATGCAACCTGTCTCGCCATATACCATGTAACCCGGTGTCGATCTTTTAAGTTTTAGAACGTACTTCAGAAATTTCAACTGTACTCGTTCGATTACTTCATTATTTCCTGTTCCCCAAATTTCAGCACCATATAACAAAATAGGCTTGATTGTTTTATTAAATAAGTCAATTTGAAGATCTACTGGGAGATCAAGGCGATGTGAATTTCTAATCAAACTGTACATAGCTCGTGTTGCTCGAGATGCAATATGAGATTTACACTTATTAAAAGAGCCATTTCTGCTAAACAAAATACCTAGATATTTATATTCATTTACTATTTCCATACGTTCATTTTTAAAAAGAAAATTACAGTTAGGCTGACGTCCTCTAGAGAAAATTATTATTTTAGACTTTGAAGTATTTACTGTCAGTTTCCACTGGTCACAATATTGGCCATAAAGGTCTAAAGCTTTCTGCAGGCCTGTTTCTGATTCTGATAATATAACAGTGTCATCAGCATAGAGTAATATAAAAATCTTTAAAAAGTCACGTAGTGCACCGTTTTGATATCTTGCAATAGTAACACCGCTTTCAAAGTTATTTTGAAGAAAGAAATCATTGAGATCATTTAAATATAATGAAAACAAAAGAGGTGACAAGTTCTCTCCTTGTCGAACGCCGACATTACATGTAAAAAATTGCGAACACTCAGAATTTGCTCTAACACACGATTTTATGTTTTGGTACATATTTTGGATTAATTTCAAACATTTACCGTTAATATTAAGATTCAAAAGTTTTTGCCAAAGTCCTTTTCGCCATACAGTATCAAACGCTTGTTTAAGATAAATAAAGGCACAGAACAATTTTCCCCTGTTAGTACTTTGGTACTGAATTAAATGGTGAAGTATTAACATGTTATCAGATGTTGAAAATTTTTTTCTAAATCCTGCTTGGCAGTTGTGCAAAACATTATTTTCTTCTATATATTTAGTCAATCTGTTATTAATTACACACGTAAACAATTTGCCCAAGCAGCTAAGAAGTGTAATAGGTCGGTAATTTTCTGGCTTTAAAATATCACCTTTGTTTTTGTAAATGGGATTTATAACACCAATAGTCCACGATTCTGGAATAACTCCACTATTAAAAACAAGATTAAAAAGATTCAAATATATACCTTTCATGATGTGATATGTAGACTTAATATGTTCGTTTACAATTTTATCCACTCCACTCGCTTTATTGTTTTTTAATTTTCATTTTGTGTAATTGGAATATTTATGTTGTTATTCAGTTGTTCACTTGGTACAATATCATTAATGCCTTCCTCGATATTATGGGAAAAATTTACATTTTTGAAATAATTATACAAGTCTGAAATATTTGCTTCGGGTTTACTATTTTGATTTTTCTCATTTATAACTTTCCAATATTTCCTAGGATCACAGTTTTTAAGTTTGCGTAATTTTTCAATATCTCTTTTATGGGATTTGTCATGATAAAATTTCATAGTTTTCTTATATTTCTTACTTTGTATTTTTAGATTATTTCTATTATTTTCAGTTTTCCTTAATTTATATAAATACTTAGCTCTATGGAAGTCCCTTCTGGACTTTTTACATTGTAACCCAAACCAGTCAGATGTTTTATTGCCATTTTTGTTACTATGTGAATTATGATAACCAAAAGACTCTTGCGAACATTTTAAAAACAGTTCAGATATTGATGTTACAACATCATCCGCTGTTTCTTGGTTAAATGAATTATGTTGTTCTAGCTCCTGTAATTTATTTTGAATTTTTTGCACTTCAAGTCTATCAATGTTTTGAACAAAATTATTCAATTTTGCATTATCCCAGAGTTTTACAGTTGGAAAATTCGGTGTTGTATCATTTTTAACATGACAGTGTTCAATATCAAACGAGACACATAACGGATTATGTGCATCAGAATACATTGGACAAAAATCTAACACTTGTAATGAACATACATTCTTGAACAAATTTGATGTCATAAGAAATAATCTACAGTACTAACATTTTTGCATGTTACTTTTCCTGGTATATCGCCCCTGGTTCTTCCGTTTAAAATATACAAATTATTCAACTGTAGAAAATCTATTAATCTGTAACCATAATTATTTACTGAGCTATCCATGTTAATACGTTTTTTTTGTATACACTTGAGGAGGATTCAAAATTTGTCATTTCAACATTATACTCATCATATATATCATCTAAATTCTGCGAATCGAAAAAATCTTGATCTACAACAATGTAGTCGTTCAAGCTTTTAGTTCTCGAGTTCAAATCCCCAAAAAGACACAATGCGTTATAATTATGCGAAATGTTAATAAAATCGGATTGAATCTCCATAAATGGGTCCTCAGATGAGTATTCTGAATACTCGGGAGGAATATAGATAACACCGCACAAAATATCGCTATCTGACTGTGAAAGCTGTTTAGAAATACTAAACCATAAAACAAGTTTACAATCTGTTTCTATCACTTTTACAAATTTTGATACGTCTTTATTAACAAGTAACGCGAGTCCGCCTGACTTCCGTCCATTTCTAACTATATCTTTCCTACACTTGCGGTAAAAATCAAAATTCTTAACGTCAATGTAATCCAAATTATCTAGTTTTGTTTCTTGCAAACCTATAATATTATACCTTTGCAGTAACTCAATAAATTCTGGTGTATACACTTTCGATTTTAATCCACATACATTTAATGATAGGATTTTCAAAGAAGTATGTTCAACGGTTACATCATTTTTTGAACTTTTATGTGAATTTTCATTTGTACCCGGTGTTCTACAATTTGACCTTTCCGATCGCGGCGCGGGCGTATCACTAGAATTCAAATTATTTCTTACATTTTGATTTAAATCTAAACTGTTTTCCATTGTTATGCATTTACTATCGCATACATTAGAAAAAAAAAAACGGTAATGTGCGGCATGTATCACTATTTGAGTTGACATCTAAATATTTTGGGTAAAGGTTGGGGTGGCCAAAGGATATGTTGCCTCCCCATCCGTGCACACCCTGCTCCTGCGTATCAATAAATATGTATTACTTGAATGGAATTCAACATACAGGTTCCGCCATGCCATGTAAATATACCGGCTAACAGACCAGACTACGGTAATATATTTACGACAATAGAAAGAAGGTCCTGGTTCCTAGCAGCTATGGATACTCTCAAATAGTGCTGGGTACCAGAACAGAAGAGTAATATTTTATTCCTTTGTCAAAAAACAACAACCCCCTCCCCCTCAAAAACCCAAATAAAGAAAGAATTTCAGAACACTGTTCTTGGTAGACTAAGGAGTATGGATTGTAGCTCCAAATGAATTTTCCTCTGACTAATGCACAATAAAGGTTACATAGCAAGGTTAGCGAGAATGTAAAACCCTTTTAACTATGAACGTCCAGAAACTTAAGACAGCGGATATTTAGTGGGAAACACCAATATTCGGCAAGCTAGCTGAATAACAACGATATACCATAAACATTTTCGTAAAGCTGTTGCAACGGCATTGTTTCTAAACACGTTATTGAACCACATAAAAGCGTACAGGTCTTTATATTTCGAATCACCATTAAATCGACTCTGGTTTAATTAAATGAATGTTCTATGCTTTACAGAGTCTTGTAGATCTATAAAAAACACATTTTACATACCGCCGAAAAAGTTTTTCATGTCATCAAAACCCTTCCAATTGACGAAGCTATTTCCGGCACCTCCGAACCAGTCACCAATATCCCCGAAGAAGCCGCCAAGGTCCTGCCAGCCTTGCCAGTCGACGAAACTATTGCCAGCTCCCTTAAACCAGCCAGCCATCTCACCAAAGCCACCCTGTTGTAATGAAACGTTGTCACTTATTAACACTACAAAGCAAAACCCGATCCATAAAATGTCAAATATTTGTAGATATGGTAGCATATTTCGGTGAAAGAAACATGTAGGTCTAATTAAATCAGACCATTTTTTAAATAACTGCAAACTGCGGGGTGAAAGCAATTGTGATGATAATCCGTTCAATTCGACGTTATTGCATTTAATCACACCAATGAAGGTTATGATTTCAACTTGTATTTCATACCGATAATTAAAGAAGTTCTTGTGGCTACAGATTTATCTCTGAACGGAAATCACAGACTTGTTACCTTAATTATGACCCACCTGCATAGTAGATATAAAATACATACTTTTTCTGTGACAAATGAATGTCTGAAGTGTTACTGGTGAGCGCCTTTAAGATGTACGAGTTTATCTAACTAAAGCAATCTGGTTGGAGAACAAGTCATTTCTAGATAAAATATTGTATGTAAAGTCAAAGAAATAAAATCCTACCATGATCCAGTCTCCGAAGTCCCTGCAAATAAAGAATTAATGGTTATTTAATAGAATGTTATACAGGTTACATTTATTATTTTTACGCGGTCAAATGAGTTGTGACAACCAATTTATCACTGCAGATCTTTTCATAGCAGTAGCACGTGGTGCCTTGTGTCCATCGAAATGGACTCCTATCAGAACACGGCCGTTACTTTTTCATATCTTTAACGTATCAGGAGCAAGTTCGGAATTTTCTTTGAAGTTTAGATCTAGCCGGCAAAATTAAGTATTTAACTACAGCCTGGTCAATATCACAAACTACAGACCGGTGATATATAGAATTATATAATAACATACCCTTGGCAACGACTGCTAGCGCATGTTTTACATGTTTCCTGAGCTGCGCTGATCAGACCCCTACACCGTTCCATGCTCTGGTTTTGTTGCGCAATGGCGGGCTGAAGGAGTTGGTATTCGGCATCTAAATGTGCCATGATCTTTCCATAAATTGCGGACTGGAACCCTGCAATTATATAAAGTTACAAATGTAAATAGAATAGGACACGTATTCAATATTGTACGTGTGTAATTGCGATTTGTCGTAACTTTGCTCATTTCAAATCTTTTATGATTTTTTTCTGACCGATTTGTTGCTACGGAATGCATACTCATGCGAAGTTTAATTACAATTTGTGCTAAATTAATGACAGTGTGAAATAAATCAGACATTTGAAGTGTAGTTTTTTTCAGTTTCAGACACGAGTCGTTGATGAACACGGCCCTACTGGACTGCAAAATACAAAATAAATAAATAAAATAAAAAAAAAATAAAATAAAAAAATAAAAACGAGTCTAGCATTTGAAAGTAGCAATAAAAAACTAATACCGCTCAATCTAAAAATATAGAATAGCAGTGATGGGAAACTTTTGTAACAACTCTTAATGTGGTAAGGTAAGTCGCATGGTCAGGTCTCGCTTCAAGAAAATCCATTTCACATACCATGGAGTTTTCTGAATACAGTAAATCTACTAGTGCGAGGTCAGACCTAAATCAGCATTTACTGGACGGGTGCACAACTTTATGAAAATAACCAATAAGAAAACACACATTAATATGCTGGTACGGAAATCCTCGGATTTAGATATGTATAAAATGTATAGAATCTTGTGTCAGGTAAAATCTTAATCTTGGTCGGTGTCGCATCAACCGCAATACGTGAACGTCTTGGTTCCCATTCACGGCGGATGTTTGAAAGAGAACTAAGAAGCACAATACAATAGTGTTCTATTTAATGCTGAAAATTTAAAAAACAAGAGCTGTCACTAATGGTGACAAATGCCCCCGCAGCGCCTTGACCTTTGACCTGGTGACCCCTAACTCAGTAGGGGTGGTGTACTCAATAAGTACTATCAGCATGTAAAGTTTAAAGGTCTTGGGTGAAGTGGTTCGCGAGTAAAGTGCCTTCATGCAAAAAGTTAATGTTGGCCCTTGTGACAGTGACCTTTGACCTGGTGACCCCAAAGTCAGTAGGGGTGGTGTACTCAGTAAGTACTATCAGCATGTGAAGTTTGAAAGTCCTGGGTGCAGTGGTTCGCAAGTAAAGTGCCTTCATGCAAAAAGATAACGTTGGCCCCTGTGACCTTGACCTTTGACCTGGTAACCCCAAAGTCAGTAGAGGTAGTATACTCAATAAGTACTACCAACATGTTAAGTTTGAAGGTCCTGAGTGCAGTGGTTCGCGAGTAAAGTGCCTTCATGCAAAAGGTTAACGTTGGCCACTGTGACCTTGACCTTTGACCTGGTGACCCCAAAGTCAGTATGGGTGGTGTACTCAATAAGTACTATCAGCACGTGAAGTTTGAAGGTCCTGGGTGCAGTGGTTCGCGAGTAAAGTGCCTTCATGCAAAACATTAACCAGGTCTAGGAAAGTGGAGTATTTACAGATTATCTGTAAATTTACAGATAATCTAAAAATTTACAGATTTTTCAATCTGTAAATTTACAGATCAAGTGTTTGAAAACTGCTAAAATTATATTTAGACACAAAATCGCAGCTTGAAATTAATTGATTTACTTATGGTATGTATAAATAAAGGTCAACTGTAACTTTCAGTCAGTTCTGTTGACTTTGATTTTTCTGAAAATGCCAAAAAATCAAAGTCAACAAAAATGGCTGAACCCCACAAATGACCTTAATTTATGCATGCTGTAAATAAACCAATTAATTACAAGCTGCGGTTTTGAGGATAAATGTTATTTCATCAGTTTTCATACACACAATCTGTAAATTTACAGATTGAAAAATCTGTAAATTTATAGATTTTCTGTAAATTTACAGATAATCTGTAAATATTCCACTTTCCTAGACCTGTTAACGTTGTGACGAACGAACTAACTAACGAACTAACGAACGAACGGACGACCAGTTGAAAACTAATATGCCTCCCTTTGGGGGCATAAAAAGAATTCTATTGTGTTTTAAAAGTTTCACATACAGATGTAAGTACTTACCCTCCAAAGTGTCGACATCTAATTCATTTGCATTTGCAAATGACGTCACGAGTAGGACGGCACACACAACGTACGGCAACATCTGTAAGAATAATCATTGTCTATAAATGTTCTAACAAGATGTGTTTATTTTTTCAAATTCCGGGCGTCACATACTGCAGGGATAAGGACCGTTTCTGGACCGCCTTAGTTTGCGTTTCGTTGCGGGAATACCGAGACGGTAGGGTTAGGTGTTTGTGCCGACAGGAGAAAATACGTCTATAACCCGATGGATGAAATACAAGATTGATATCTCGTTAAGAATCAATAAGGGCAGGTATTGCATAGGACTTTTAGCAAAGTTCAGTAAAGTGTCAAAAGAGATATACAGAAGACATATATGGTTCATTAAAATACCAAGCCGTATATTTTGTAAGCTGAGAAACCATGCATAGTTTCCGGATTACTTTCAACAATGTATATTTCTTTTAAAACTAACGGTTTACTGGTTAGATGGTCCCACTTTACGACTCGGAACTACGTGTCCTTATAAGCCCTACATCCTATCCGGTGTAACACACGTTTACTAAAAGTACGTATACATGGGATTTTATCGTCTTTAATTTTCTAAAAAGCTTAACAGATTCATAAATTGCCGATTATTTAAGTATGAAAATGTTTTTAAAGGATACAGAATGTAAAAAAAATCGTACAATGAAAAATTAAATTCTTACCTTGAGATCCGTGTTTCTGTCAGTGGTTTCGGGACTGGATAGCGCAAACACCACGTGTTGCTTCTTATATAGCCACAATATCCGATTTCCCGCCAAACACACGAGAATATCGTGCCATGCGTGCAAGTTTGGTCGTTAAGGTGATTATCATGTAATAAAAAAATTCAATTAAGGAACCAAGTACTTTTTATGCCCCGAAGGTGGGCATATTAAAATCGCACTGTCCGTCCGTGTGTGCGTGTGTCCGAGCTCACATAGGTAACTGTACTTTTTCTTTGATGTCATTCATTCCGTAAGGCTTTTATGTGGGTAAAAGAACAATAGAGAGAACAAAAGAGTAGCCACATAAGTATCCATATGTAGGAACGTCCGTGTAAATTCTTGTCCATGCTGTAACTCTGCCATCCGTAAAGGGATCTTTAAATAACTTGGCATGACTGTTAACCATAATGAGCGGACGTGTCAAGCGCAAGATCAAGACCCCTAGCTCTAAGGTCAAGATCACACTTAGAGGTTAAATGTTAACATGGTCTGTTTCTTGTCCGGTCCATAATTCTGCCACCGAGTAAAGGAGTCAATCATGACGTAAACGTTCCAAATAATGAGATGATGTGTCATGCGCAAGACCGAGACCCCTAGCTCCAAGGTCAAGGTCACGCTTAGAAGTCAAAGGTTCACATGGCCTGTCTCTTGCCTGGTCCGTAACTCTGCCGTTCATCAAGGGATTTGAAATAATTTGACACAAATGTCAACCATATCGAGAAGGTGTGTCGCGCTTACGATACGGGTCTCTTAGGTCAAGGTCACAAAATGATTTATACCTAAACAGTTCTAGCATATTTTGCGCAGACAACTGTCACCTTCTTGGGCCCGCTTCGGGGGCATTTGTCACTAATAGTGACAGCTCAGTTTATTGTTATTTTTCTGTGTTTAACATTTTTATTTGACTGAATGTTGCATAGGTTGAAAATTGCAGATTTTTGAAATGACAAAATCGTCTGTGAAATAGAAAACATCCAGACGTTACATCACAACGCCCGCTTTAAGGTAAAGTGTCTACATTTTCTAGATAGTCATTACTATTACTTTAAAAATATATAGATATTTTTACTATTTTGTTTCGTCAAAAGAAAAAATATCTATTATATTACATTATAAAACTAGTTTGCAGTCTTATCTTTGAACCAAAAATCACACAGGTTGTTTACGAGTCAAGGTTTAGAATTAGCCAATAACAATGATAATTTCTGAGACTGGTATCAAGACTATGTTTCAAAACTAGTCAGGTTTTATATAACATTTTCATGCTATTTAAGAAAAAAAAAGAAAGAAAAGGTGGAATATGAAACCGTAGTGATGAATTCTGAACTTGTATTCAACAACGCTTAAAGTCTGAATCATAGATGTAAAATGTATAATTTTCGTTTTTCGTTGCCATTCTTAATTTTCTTCAGTGAGCAATGAAATTTTACATAGATTTTCTGTAGCTACGGACAACTTTGCAAACTTTTGCTGTGAACAAAATTATGACAACTTGAATATCTATTATTTCAATCTTTTAACGTTGCTGAATGCGGGCCGCGATTATAACCATCATTCAAAAACGGTTTCAAAAAAGTGTCTGAGACTTTTACAAATATCAAAATGGAGGAAATCGACAGAGTCATTTTCCAGCGGTTTTGCATTTTTTATCAATCGCATGTCTATTAGATGTGTGGAAGTACCTTAAACCGTTGTCCACTTCCAGTGGAGAACGAACTACCGATTAAAATCTTGAAAATGACTATATATGACACCTGAACCTCTCGAATTTTTACGCCGGAACCTCTCGCATGTTTACTATGTGAAAGATTAAACGAGTCTCAGCTTGACAACTTTACAAAAAAATTAAACATAATTTAGAACTCTTAACACGTGGAAGACTTTAACCTGCATTTTTCCTTATATGACCCTTCCATAACCTCCATTCGTATAATTTATATATATGTAGTTCAGGTACACTTATTTTTCTTGATGACCACGTGAAAAGTGTGCACATCAATAACTTCAGGCAACATTACACATGCACTAACAATGGGAAATGGCATTTTATTTTCATTACCATGTACATCAACTTTTCTTGAAAGAAAGTGTGTGTATAATAGAAGAAATGTCACATCCCTTTAGGAATAACATATATATGGACAGTCAACGCCCTTATCACCATAGACTTTCTAAAGTTTGCCGGAAAATTTACGATTTTTTTTGTCAGTCGCGCCATGGGAAAACCAACATAGTGGCTTTGCGACCAGCATGGATCCAGACCAGCCTGCGCATCCGTACTGTCTAGTCAGGATCCATGCTGTTCGCTAAAAAGTTTCTCTAATTGCAATGAAAGCGAACAGCATGGACCCTGACCAGACTGTGCGGATGTGCAGGCTGGTCTGGATCAATGCCACTATGTTGGTTTTCTCACGGCTCGGCTCTTGGTATGGCCATTCTCTGTGCTCTTTCAATCAACGAAAACCATGTTACGGAAAATGCTGAGCTTCTGTCTAATTTGGAATATAAACTTATTTAACTTCACTAGATATTGATATTTCGAACTTTTCTGAAAAGTCTAACGCAATAGCCTAAAGTTTCCTGGAAAAAAGGCATATCGAATAAAAAAATATTGCCATAATACTTTTAGAAAAATGCACAACTTTGCTGGAAAGTTTAAAATATCGTGATAGTTACCGAGGATCTCGTGGCAGTTCTAAGCATTAACGCGAATGAATAAAAATATCTAGAAAATATCATTTATTGCTGAAACGATCCTGGAAAGTTTACAAATTATCGTGATAGCTACCTAGCTATCTCATGGCTTTGGCAGAAATATGCCACTATAGTTTTTGTTTCCAAATGTTTCAATTTAAAAGGAGTTTTATCTAGTATTATCAGTTCATCGGAACCAAAGGCTCAAGGTGAGCTATTAGTATAGGAGGATTGTCCGTCGTTAATAGTCTACAACTTACATCGTCTCTGAAACTGCTTGTCAGAATTACACCAAACTTGGTCTGTAACATTCTTGCAAGATCCCCTCTCAAGTTGTTCAGACGGTTCCATTTGACCCCTTTAGGAACCGCTAAAGCTAAAAACAGAAAAACATTTAAATGACACGCTTGATGGATCTTCACTATACATGGTAAGAAACATTATTACAAGATCTTCCCGCATATTTGTTCAAATGGAGATACAGGGCCGTTAGAGCTAAAATAGAAAGACATTTAAACGACTTTTTCTTATGAACTTCTTGATGGATCTTCATCAAACTCTGTTGCATCATTATAGAGTGTTCTCCCAAATTTGTTAAAATAGGGAGAATTAACGGTCAATATCGCTAAAAATAGAAATACCTGTGAATGACACATGTCATAACTTCATCAAACTTGGTCGGTAGCATCATTATAAAATCCTCTGCCTAATGTTACAAATGGGTGTTCTTGTCCTATTTAGGGGATACCAGAGCTAAAAATAACACAACCTTTAAACGACTTCTTTTGAGGAACCGCTTGATGGATCTTCATCAAAGTTTGTCTGTATCATCGCTATGAGGTCCTCTCCAAATCTGATTCAAATTGCGGCGTGCAACAGCTCTCAGAAGCCGCTATAGCAAAATAAAAATGCCTTTAAACTACTTCATCTCATAAATCTCTTGATGGCTCTTTAAACAAATTTCATCAAATCTTGGAATAAAATTGCGGATGTTAATGTACATGTACACCAAATATAGACCACATTTCTGAACACTTAATTATTGCCGAGTTTGTTGGAGATATCTGCAGCTAGATCTGTACAATATCACTACACTATAGCAATGGACCTTTTAAACATAACTAACTAAATATAATTAAGATGGGCAAAGAAAGAGATTTATACTTTATTTTAGTCTCATTCATTAACATTCAAGTTGAAATACTAGTAATTATATAACAAACACAAATACACAAGGTATATTGCAATTCCAATCAGAATAAAAAGAGACTGTTACATATATAAATTATTACACGAATAATTATTACGTAAGTTCTCATATGTTACATGATTTACACCAATTGAATATGCCCACACTTACAGCTAAATCTTTAAGTTAAAGACTTATTCTTTTTTAAAAAACAAACAGTGACAAGATGCTCGTCTTTTAATGCAACAAGCTTGAGAAATTGTCTAAAGTAACAGTCTCAGTAATAGAATACTACTACTTTAATGATACTCCGGACAAAAGTGTTACGACCAAATATAAAAAAGCAAGGTTTAGGTGTGGTTCTTCTACAGTGCAAATCGTCTTGATTGCCTTTATCATTTTATGAGGATTTTACAAAATCCTCTCAATAGTTTTGTAGTCATACCCATAAAAAAGTGTTACGGACGCACGGAAGGACAGACGGACGGAGCCGTATTCACCTTTTCGGCGAGGTATAATAAAGAAATAAGATTTTTTCTAATATATGTTTTTCATTAATAGCGCAATGAAAATGCTCATAATAAAAGTAGGACAGCAGTCTTATCAGTCAAATCGGCAGACTAGGGTAATATGGGTTCAGAGTTGGTGATACAATATCTTGTATTAACATGTTTGATAATTCCTGTAATTTGAACGGAAAATGTTCAACGTAATAAAATTACTATGTCTTCTTGCTTTCAAGAAAACTTTTTAATATTTCTTCTGCATTTCTTTGCCACTGTAAAAACTGCACAGTGTGTGAAATGCTATCTACGTGTTGTCCGAATGTTGCTACATTTTTACTTCTATACTTATATGATTCTCTATAAATCTGTGATTTATGTAATTCATTGATGTAATTGTAATATTTATACATATGGAGCCATACATGTAAATTGTTTTCAATTCTATGAAATAAACTTAAGATATCTAGACTATTTGGCAAATATATAATGTTTTTCATTGCAAAATGCATAAGTTCATAACTCAGAGACTTTAGCGTATTCCTTAGGAGTGTGTTGATAACCATATCAACGCCAGAGTGAGGGCAGAGTTTTAACATCTCATAGACATCAGTACAGTTTTCTGTACCCCATCGATACGTTTCAATATTTTCAAGCACTTCTTCCAGAATATTAGGCAATTCGTTCTTAACACACGGGCATGACTGTATATCTTCCAATCGAAACAAAATCATTTTCTTGAACGACTTTCGAAGAAACCCACACATGCGACCTTCTACATCAAGAATTTTAGTCAGAAATGCAAACTGTTTGGTAACAAGAGCAAATTTGTCTTGTGCCAACATAATTTGGATAAATTTTCTTTGTAGAATACTATTAGAAAGGTAGATGTTTTCTACAGTTGTAAATGCGAAAAAGGATTTCGACCACGCATCTAGTTCTATTATGAAAGACAATACCCATTTCATTCTATTTACGTTTTGTTTCATATTGCTAGTTTTCGAAATGCGGTAAAATTTAGAAGCACATCTATACGCTTTGATCAACCTGTAGATGTTGTTTGGAACTGTCTTAAAATGCGTCAAAAGACACTTGATTTGACTTCGTTCCTTTCCAGAAAAGACAAATTTAACAGACAGCTTAAATAAGAAATACATTTCAGCTTCCTTTTGTGGATTCACAGGCGACATATCATATTCTTTTAAGAAATGTATCTCAGACTTGTTATGTAAGACTTTATACAGATACAAAGGTGTAAATCCATCTGTATTTTGGCATTTAAGAACATTTGGTCCCCATAATTTGAAAACTAATGCTAAGGTATTTCGGAGACCTTCAAACGCAAACCTGTGAATAAGAGAAAGTCGTCTACTTCTTGGAAAACAAATCTGATCTTTTCTTAAATCAGTCTGGTAGGCTTTGATGAGTGTATATATCAAAAGATCGGTTAAATTTCTATTTCTATGTGCAAAATATTCGAAGTGTGAATCGAGGAGCCTCACAAGAAGCGTTTTATCCAAATCCATAGACATCTTAGAATATCCTCTATCAAGATCGAACTTTGTTAAAAACGTGCTATGTTTTATGAATGTCAGTTTGATAAGGTCGGCTTTTGTCGCCATGCTGTAAGCAAAGTATGTTTCTTCTTTACGGTAGTCTAGTGAATTAAGCGCCATGTATAATAGCCTGTCCTTTTCAAGTTCACTGCCAACACCTGCTTTTAAAAGCTGTTCAACTAAATGTGGACAGCCTCCTTGTATAGCACGTTCCAATACATTGAAACCCATTGCATCATAACAGTTGCTCAATAAAAATGATGGATGGTGTTGAAAGAGAAGTTTCAATACTATATTATGCATCATATCTAAGTTCAAGCTTGATAAAAGTTTTGTTATTTTAAGGTATTCTAATGCTATTTTATGCAGGTTGCATTTATGTATAATTTCTTCACATGTCACACATATAAAAATCATTCTGGACAGGTTCGATCGTATTCCCCCTTTCGAAAAATTGGTTATCTTTTGTAGTAGTATGCTGTAATAAGTTAAGGTTAAAAGTCCATATCGATCATTTTCTATAACAACAGATAAAGATGAACCATCTAAATGATCATAATTGCACTTAGTCAAGACATGAATCGCAGCATGCAGGCATTGCTTTTGTACTAATCTTTCGAGGATTTTTTTATTGCAAAAATCTTGATTTATGAATTTTAATGATAGCAGTATTGCGTATTCTTTTGCACCCATTAAGTTTAGGCGTGTATGGAAAGCTCTATAATTGAAAAACAACTCCGCGTATACATGAAAATTTGAAGCCGTTTCCAGTTTATCAATGCTATAGAGTACTGGCCTCTTAGCGTTTATTTCCTTTTCTTTATGAAGGGTTTCTGATAGTTTTGGGTATTTTGAATACAGATATGACACAACATAAAAATGTCCTTTAGAAATAGCTATGTGTAATATATTCCTGCCCCTCTCGTCTACATATTTCAAATCTGTTTCATCTATGAATAGCATTGAAAATATTGCTGCAGTATTCCTTTCTGTTGTTTCCGTATCCACAGCTAATTCAATTCCAAAGTTTCTACTGACAGCATGCATTAACAAAGACGTTCTCATTGAAGCCGATTCACTTAAGTACTTTTTCTGTTTCAGCAACAAAACTTCGGTAGCGGAAACTGCAGTACAAGAAATAGCCGAATGTAAAGGTGTTGACCCATTTTGGCACTTCAAAAAGTTTACATTCTTATTTAAAATTTCATTTAAATATGTCAGCATTTTGAGTCTGTTGTGACAAGCTGCTTGATGGATGGCAAAACATCCTTTCCTGTCCTTTTCATTCCAGTTTGCTTCCAAACCGTATGATTTCAGCATTGTTCCAAACCAGACATGATCAAACTTAGCGGCAATATGCACAATCGGCAAACCTGTTTCACAAAAATAGGGCTGAAGTCTTTTTAATTCATTTTCATGTAATTTAGACACATCTTTTAAATAGAGAACATTTCCACATGCTTCGCTTCCTTTAAGACCTCCATTGCTTGCAAAATATTCAACAATATCTTTGTATCCGTATTGTAAGGCTGCAATTACCGGAGTTCTACCACCTCTATCAATACAGTTAGCAGCATTTTTGAACTGACTTGCCAACAGTTTTACGACCTCCAACCTATTCTGTCGTACAGCAACATGCAATGCTGATTCACACGTAATATTATTCCAGTCGTCAAAGAGAACATATTCATATTTGTAAGAGTCAACCCTGATACTTTGGCCCTGTACTCGTAATTTATATTCTTGGATCCAGTGAAGATAGTTTTCACAACGACGACACTCGTCGGTAATGTCATTTTTAAATATGAATTTTAGTAAATCTATATCGCCTATTGCTGCCCCATAGTAAAGACATTGCCAGTCTAACATAAAAGAATAGTTTTCATGAAAAAGTTTAACAACCTTCAAATGTCCTCTCTTACAGGCTAAATGAATTGGTAAAAGATTTGCCGAATTCAGTTTTGTCATGGGATAGTCAAACATAATTCCGTTATTTGCAATTATATAATCAACAAGATCATGATGTCCATTTTGAGCAGCGATATCTAACACGCCATATCCCCAAAGTTTGTATTCAAATGAAACTTGAAATGCGAGGTCAAAATTTATAATACGGCTAAAGGACTCAGATCTAAATGATATATTTGCACCTCGTTTAAGTAGAGCCTCAAACGTATTCAAATGGCCCAAAGATGCGGCTATAAAAAGAGCTGTGACATTGTTTTTATCAGTATGATCAACGTCCCTGAAATGATAAGCTAGAATGTCAGCACTTATATAGTCATCTAATCTCGAAGCTAGACTTATCAACGGATATTGCTCATATTGTATGCTATCAATCTCCGGTTCCGAAAGATTAAAAAAATTGTACTGTAGACCTACATCAAAGGAATAACTTACATGTATGGCCAGATCTACAACATCAAAATTGTAGTCTCCTTTGTCTATTTGTCTGAATATCTGTAACGCGTGTAGCCTGTGGCCATTTGCTTTATTAATTAAAAAGTCTTCATTAGCCGAATTCAAAAGCCAGTTCTGCATGGAAATGTGTCTGAGATAAAGTCCGTTGCCCGTGTTATGTATAAACATTTCTAATTGCATTTTTGCCTTTTTATAAGTTTCAGCTGGCATACCTGTTGAAGTTAATATAACATAATGCAATTCGTCTTCCGTTAATACTTTTAAAGATGTGCATATCACTTCAAGTATTAGTTTCGCATCGCCGAACCCAGGATCAGATGTCGTTTTGAAGTGCCTTCGGAACTGTTCGTCGTAATAATGATCCAAAGATTGAGGAACAGGGTCTCCTCTTTCAAAATGAAAACCTTCATTTAAACTGGAAGCAATTAAAAAGTTTGATACCTTTGACTTTATCAGTTCTGCATACTCTGTTTGAGAGAAGTTCATATGTGTTTGTTGCAGATACAATTTTATATCATTCATATTGTTATAATCGTCCTCCTCTAAATTAAGAACTCTAACATATTTACCGAGCTTTTGTAACTCAGACGCCTGTCGACTTGATATTAAAAATTTAACCCAAATTGGAAAACGATGAATTCTGTACTTTAGTAGAACAAATATTTCGTTTTCATCGCGGTACGTATTGTAGCACTCATCTAATCCATCGACGACTATAATAACTGGTTCCTGGCCGGTAAGTGAGACGTTTTTCAACGGAATTATGATACACTGATCTATGCATCCATTCGGATCTCTTTCACACAATTCTCTATCAAATACGTCCAGGCATGCTCTCATATTCTCACCAATAACTGGCATTTGAGTTGAAAACATTGCTATCATACGGAAAATAAATATATATGCCTTTTTAGATACAGTAACATCAAATCTACAAATGTGATAAGCCACAAGGCGACTTCTTAACCTGTTTGCAGAGCTATTCTTTGTAGAACAAATAATTTGTTTCAGCAGTGCTGACTTCCCATATCCCATGCCGGCTGTTAATAATAGACCATGCTTTTCTTCTGTTGTCTCCAGCAGCTTGTTTTCAATTATGTTCAATAACCAATTTCTTCCGGTAAAATTTTTGTGGTGTGAAACATATTCAAACAGAAAAACCCTTCCGGAGTTGACGTAAGTTAAGTTCTCAACAAGGCAGCCTAAAATAGATGATATCAAGTAAAAATAGCAGTGTGATCAAGTCAACGTTTCTGTGATCTTATCTGACGCAAGTTTGCGTTACCTGACTGGCATTGAGAAAAGATAATTAAAAAGAACTAAGAGCTTGGTATGTTTTTGTCTTTCCTTAAATATGAAAAGAAGTACAGCTGTTATCGAAAACTGTTGCTTTGAATCGTTGAAAAATATATAATTTCGCGAGTAAGTAATGTATAAATATATATTTTGCAATAAGATTTTTAGCGGAGACTTTTTAAGTTTTGAACAAATTTCTCATAATTCAGGAAAATTGCTTATACCTGAGTCCTAGAAGGACCTAAAACACATGAAACCCAAACACATTAGAAATACAATACGTTTTCATAATAGAAATAATTAATTTTCTGAAATCAATCACTTACAAAAAGCAAGAATAGGGTCTGAAATATGAGAATTCAGTTGTTTGTTTTCAACTGAGAAAATTATTATATTTTACTTTTTATTATTTTTATACCTTTATTTACTTTATTTGATTATTTAAACAAGCTAAACATACGATAAGGTTAACACCACTGACCAGAATAATGAATAAAAAAGACATAGATAAAGGTAACCACTTTGAAAATTTCGGATATACTTAACCGTTTTTCAATTAGGAATGAAGTAATGATTTCAATTTCTGTACTATCAAATGAAAAACACTTGTGTAATTTGACCTATATACTTGATGTAAATATTCTTCCAAATGTTACTTTCTCTCGATTTTATTTCCTTTGCTATGTATCGTGTTTATCGATAAAGGCATTTAAAAGAAAATGTTCAGCAAGGAACATACACAAGTTTTTCCCGGTTAGTAATAAATATGAGCCGGTTTCATTGCATTCTAAACACAAATACTTTTGATGAGAATATATTCTTCTTTTAGAACTTTTAGAACGTCACGTTTAGCCAGCAATCCGATTAATAAGCATGTTTACTAGGCTTTTTTTTTTTTTTATAAAACTCGCAAATCTCAAAGGTAATTACCTAAGTGGCCAAAACATGCTTCATATTAAAACTATAAATGCTTACCTTCAGTTGACACTAGCGTGTAGGGAGGTTTAAGTAACTCAGTGGTATGTTTGTCTTTTCTGATACCCGTGTCCTTCAGAAGTACACATGCTGGAGTATTTAGATACCAGAAAAACCCACATGAGGATAATACACAAAGAACAAACATAATCGCAATGACAACTAGCCAAAAGACATGCCTTGTTAATTTTTGCATTGCTAGAGCAATGTTTTCAAGTTTTGTTTGTGCTTCCTGGAGCCCTAGAGCATTTCTGTCCAGTCTGGCATAAATGTCTGCATTTTGCATTCCAATATCCCTTAAAGCATCCATGATATCGGTTTCATACCGAAATAATTCACCCTGTTCAAGGTGACCGATTGTTTGTATTAAACCATTGTGGTTTTGTATTAGAGGTTGAATATCTGGATGTGTGATAACATTACTTATGTTCTGAAATATTTCAATTTTCTTCACATTTGTAATTTTCATTTTTGCATTGTATTGGTGCACTAGCTGATTTCGAGATGTTCTCAGGTGATCAGCCGCTTGGACAACCTGCCGTTGAAAGACTGAACACCTCTTCCAGATCGGGAGCGTTGTTGACAAATCTTTCAAGTTATTTGCATTCAAGTCCGTAGAGAAAACCTCTGCTATATTTAGGCTATTCATTGGCCACGTCCAAGATTTCATTTCTGACCAACGTACCCTAAATCGCCTCCGACCTTGTAAGATGTAATTGTCCAGATGAATGCGCCAATTGCTGCATGTTTGACACCATCTTAAAATAAAATAGCATTCTACAGATATCTGAAAGTGTCTGCATCAGGCAACTTACCTATTTTAAATGCCTTTGATACGCGTGTATCATATACCTGTCTCTGATTTATTCTGAAAAGACGTAGGATCTGGCATTGGTTATCATATAACTTTGTACTTTGTAGTCTTTTGGTTTATTTTAGCTCGACTGGAAGGAAGGTTTCAGCGTATTTTAATCACTTTCGAGCCAGGGTAAGTTTAGTCCTGGTATTATATGTTTAGCAGGCACGTAGCTGTCTTTACGCAGATACACAGCTGCGTAGTGAAAATCTGGCAAGTATACACAGCTGAACTGGTCGGTCAAATGCTATACAAAGCTTATATTCAAAACGTTGAATTATCTACCGGCAATAATAAATATAGACTTGACTTGACTTGGCTAATTTATTTGGTTGCAACAAGAAGTCTGTATCATAAAACGGAGATAGCTTCATATGCAATCATTGCTTACTTCATATTTTGTTTGAAGTACAGTAAACTCCGGTTATAATGAACCCATCGGGACAAGCGAAATGTGTTCGTTATAGACTGGGTTTGTTACATACATATAGCGAACATTTTCTTTATCTATGCATTATGTGTATAGCAAACTGATTTATATAACAAGTTGATTTATAACGTGCATTGGAATTCACCAATTGTTTTTGTAGTTTTATAACAATTTAGGTACAGTTTTCATGCTCAACATTTAAGTAAAATTTGCCGTCTTATAGGTAAAATTATCTCCCATGAAAACACCTGGTTGGGCGATATCGTTTTTTATCTGGTTGATCTTTTCCAGTAGAAACAAAGAAAGAATAAAAGTTTGAACAAATATTGTTTTCTGTGCAAATAAGTTCATTATTGTACCATTAGATTGCTTATTTTGTAAAACATCCTGACCATGTGAAATATTACAATCATGCGCTGTCTATGCCCAACGGTTTAAAAAGGCAAATTTCTATAATTAAATTAAAATACAATGTCAAAAAGTTGAGATCGGCAAAGAGACGTTTTCAAGCCTAAAAGCTTTTGAATAGAACATTTTGTATAACACTGCAGTGATTTGTTAAACATAATAATTATTACGTTATTTTCGGATATCATATGTTGTAGAAAATAAGATATAATAGAAATCAAATAATTACACCTAGTTAAATCCTACGCGTATTGCCCAGATCTGACACCGGTACAAGTCATACGATATTACAGTTCACAGTGAGATAAATACGTTCTTTCTTTATAATTGGTGATTACAATTTTTTTCGATGGCGTGATAAGTAACTAAATTATATGTATTATATTTCAGAAGGCCTTAAACAACATTTTAAAAATGATCAAATCAAGATTTTAGTGTAATTCTTGGTTTTAGATGTCACTGAGATATATCAACATTTTTTTATGATTCAATATTGTTGGTACAATATTTACCCAATGCTAATGTTAAAGCCTGCAATTGTCGTACTTTCGCACTTCGCCCGCTGCAGGCGTTACGCAAAGCACGATGACAAAGCGCGAGGTTGAGAATTTTTGTAATTTTTCGCTTCGCTATCGTGATCTTGCGCTTCGCCATCGTGATTTCACGCTTCATGATTCGCTCACATGCACAGGAGATACGCGAAATGTTCTCAGCACGAAATCCTGATGGTGAAGCGCGAAATTGCTAAAGTTTCGCTATCTCGCGCTTCGCCTTCGTTATCTCGGGCTTCGCAAATCGCTAGAAAAAGCGATGCAAGAAGCGCGAAGCGCGATATCACGATTGCGAAACCGCAATATAATTTAAAAGGTGTAAAAACATTTTTCAGAATTTTGTTTTAAAGTTGAAAAAACAAGGGAAATACCTTTAACGAAGTTGACGTAATGTAGACGTCGCTGACCTTTGCCAAAATGCTTTTCCTATGTAAGGTATCAGTTTCAGATTTTGTACACTTGTATTAGTATCATGAAACTTAGCATATCCTTGTTGACTTGTCAAGTATTCTAAGTTTTGAGTTACGGCAAATACCTTGTAACAAGTACTAGTATGTTATATATACACTACTGACATATCTCTTGAATGATATATCCAATCATAATGATGTTTTCTAAGTGTGTCATCATTAACCATTTGTTTTGAATTAAGGTTAAGCAGTATATCACCAAACCACAGAAATGTTTAGTAAACGAGCAACATCTTTATAAACAACCCATCTGCCCAATACACCTACATGTTTACCATTCTGTCACGTAGAATTTGATATTTAAAATATTCTAAAAGAGAATGTCATTTGTAAAGAAATAAAACAATTGTCAAAAAACGATGTTTAACCTAGTTATGTAAAGCTGAAGCACTCGTACATTGTTGCAAATTCATCAAAACAAAGACATGTAACAGCTTTTCAAAAATGGTGACTTTTAAAGGCATTGAACTGTCCAGAAATGTGGCCCCTTCATGCAGGCCCTTTCCGACACTCAATACATGTATGAGTAAATTTACATTGGTTTTGTGTAGAATAATATAAATGTTTATATGCTGTTTAAATTTCGTGTAAAACAATTCTTTCTTTCTATGATTAAGTGATGTTCGAACTTTCTTCTCCGAAACATGGACATCACTGTCAATACTTGAACATATGTAACATGGGTCACTAAACCACAGATTGCACGTGCAATATCTAATAAAATAAAACATTATTATATAAAAAAAATAACAAGGAATAAGGTTTTCGTGCAAAGTTTTTGCTTCAAATACACGTTAAAATGCACACATTTTGCCGTTCTCACATTTATAAATAATCAAGAGGAGGATACCCCGACCCACACCCCCATTACTTCTGCGTACTATGAAAAATGCCTTAGCTGCGCGCCTGTTAAGGTACTTCTTTGTGATCAAAAAAATTCTTTTCGATAGATGCCACGTTTAAATTTATACATTGCACTTAGTCATTCATTCTGATAAATTCAAATCGTAAAAATCATGATCGTATAATACTATGTAGTTAGAAACCCGAGGTATATTTTATTTCATTAAATTTTCATAACAAGTCATGATTTCAACTACAGGTAACCTGAGCGTGAGGAGCCCACAATTCATAATTAATTTAAATAAAAAAGATCAAATCGATTGACCAAATACAATCGGTTTACAAATATATGTATTTAAACTGCTTTTTTAAACTATCGAACATAAAACGGTGGTTGATTACAGACGCTTGTCTTTTTAATTTACATACGCAATAGCAAAAAGGAATGTTCTATGAATTACGTTTCAGGTAATCAGGATTAAAGAAAATGCTTTGGTACAATTAACATTCCGTAATATTATAAATATTTTGCAGCCTTAGAAAAAAGAAACGCAGAAAAAAAACAATATACAAATTGAAAATCAACGATAAAGAAATAACTTCTCAAAATGAAATTTTAAAGGCAGAAGCAGAATTCTATAAACAGCTATATAACAAAAAAGAATCCAAAACTTGCGATTATGATTTCTTTAGACCCAATTCGCGAACTTTAAATGAAAATGAAAAACAAAAATGTGAAGGGATATTAAACGAAAATGAATGTTTCGAAGCTCTTAAGGAGATGAAGAATCAAAAAAGTCCAGGTTCAGATGGCATGTCTGTTGAATTTTATAAGATATTTTGGACAGAGATTAAAACGTACTTTATTCAATCTATTAACTACTCTTATAACACCGGACATCTGACTAGTTTGCAGAAACAAGGTATTATTTCGCTTATGCCGAAACCAAATAAAGACACACAAATTTTGAGTAACTGGCGCCCTATAAGTCTATTAAATGTAGATTACAAAATTGCCGCCAAAACCATAGCAAACAGGATAAAAAAGATTATCAATTCTATCATAAGCAGTGCACAGACAGGATTCATAAAAGGCAGATATATAGGGGAAAATGTTAGGTTAATATATGAAATAATAGATTTCGCACAACAAAATAAAATACCAGGACTTTTACTGTTCGCAGATTTCGAAAAAGCTTTCGATACACTAGATCATAACTTTATGATAAGGTGTTTAAAACACTTCAATTTTGGTGATTCTCTTATACAGTGGGTAAAATTATTTTATAATGATATAACCAGCATGGTAATAAATAATGGCTATCTATCAAAACCCTTTTCAATACTACGTGGAGTGAGACAAGACTGTCCTCTTTCCTCTTCCTTATTTATTATTTGCATTGAAATCCTCTCAAATTATATTGAGACTGATGAGATCATTAAAGGCATAACAGTTAAAAATGTTGAAATAAAACAATCCCTGTTTGCAGATGATGCAACCTTTATCAATAATGGTGCAAAACATTCATTTGAACAACTAATAGATGTTATATCGAACTTCGAGTGTATATCTGGATTGAAACTTAATATCAACAAAACTAACATACTAAGGATAGGATCATTAAAAGATACAAACCTCCGGTACTGTAAAGATAAAATGTTTAATTGGACATCCGAGTCAGCTCAAACATTAGGAATGATATTTACAAATGATAAAAAAGACAGCATAACGTTAAACCTGATACCCAAGATTCAAAATTTTACTAACTGTTTAAAACAATGGGAACATAGAAAACTAACACTACTTGGAAAAGTAACTGTTATAAAATCATTAGCTTTACCAAAACTAATTTACCCTCTTACAGTGTTACCAAACCCATCAAATGAAGTAATGAAAGAGATTAAAACACAATTGTTTAAATTCTTGTGGGATAATAAACCAAATAAAATTAATAGGGAGATTATTATACTGGACTACAAAATGGGTGGTATAAAAATGATAAATCTAGATTACTTCATAAATGCTCTAAAAGCTTGTTGGATCAGAAGGATAATAGATAAAAGTAACCAAGGACAATGGAAGATCTTTTATAGTACATTATTATCTAATGTTGGAGGAGAACTTTTATTTGAATGTAATTATTCTCAGAAAGAAATTGAAACTATATGTAAATCCAACATTTTTATGAAAGATTTATTGACAGCTTGGGTAAATATTAATACACAGGACAACAATAAGAGCATAAGTAAACAGGTAATATGGAATAACACAAGCATAAAACTTGAAAATAAAACATTTTTCTATAAAGACTGGTACGAAAAGGGAATAAAGCATTTGGAACATTTATTTGATTACAGAACAAAAGCTTTCTATACTTTTGACGAATTTAAATTTTTATATAATATAGAAAACAATCAATTCTTGAAGTACTACAATCTTATAGCAAGCATTCCACAAACTGTTAAACAGGTGCTTAAGCAAGAGAATATATCTTATGCACGAAATGAATTATTTATAGATAAATTAAGAAAGACAAAAGAACCAAATAAACTACTTTACGACACGCAAAGAAGAAACAGACCAAAACCAATAATTAAGTCGGAAATGAAATGGTCAGCGATTATATCAGAGAACCCCTCTTGTTGGTCAAACATATACATGCAATCACAGAAAGCAACAATAGATACAAAAATACGAAGTTTTCAATATAAACATCTGATGAGAATTCTCCCAACAAACAAATCATTATTTAAATACAAATTAACAGAATCAAATTTATGTTATTTCTGCAATATGCATGTTGAAACATTAGAACATATGTTTTGGGAATGTAACTGTGTACAACAACTATGGAACAAATTACATACGTACCTTGACAAGAAAAATCTCAAAACACAATTTAGCTTAGAGGTTGTCAGTTTTGGTATCGCTGAAAGGAACGTAAAACGAAAAAATGTGATAAACTTTATAATATTTCTAATGAAATCTTACATTTTTCAAATCAAAAATAGAAAACAAACACTCAGTTTTGACAGTTTCATATCATATCTTAAAATCAGGATAAAACTTGAAAAAGAAATTGCATTATCAAATGACAAAATAAACCAACATAATATCAAATGGTCTGGTTTTGAGGTATGAATGTAAATGCTGTTGGCTATAATAATAATAAAAAAGAAAAGAAAATATCTTACATATTTTATTCTTCATCTATATAATAAAATGATACTTTCTAGAAAGTGTGCCTACAAATTGATTTTTACATGATTGTAGCATAAATAACCATTACAATTTTTAGACAATTATATGAGTTTGGAGACGATCTAAACATCCAATATATCTACTCTTTTTAACTTTTTTTCTCTCTTAGATTTTTTGTTCTCTAATTTTTTTCATCTAAAAATATATATATAGAAAAAGTCTTCTTTTGACATCTAATACTACAAATGTTTGTTTATTTAGATGACCATAAAATACATGTTTTGTATCTATTGTTAAAAACATTTGTCCAAGTCATCAAATTTTGTAAATGTATGAAGATTGAAAAATAAATTATAAAAAAAAAAATACAATCGGTTTACAAATATATGTATTTAAACTGCTTTTTTAAACTACCGAACATAAAACGGTGGTTGATTACAGACGCTTGTCTTTTTAATTTACAAACGCAATAGCAAAAAGGAATGTTCTATGAATTATGTTTCAGGCAATCAGGATTAAAGAAAATGCTTTGGTACAATTAACATTCCGTAATATTATTCTCAACTGGCAGTGTAATGACTCACAATAAGCCTTTATATTTCGGTTGATGTTGATCAAATATATGTTTACCTTTAATGGAAAAAGTAATTTTAAAACCAAACATAGAAAAATACCACTTAAACAGAGAATCAAGTAGAAAATTGCGGCTAAAACTTTTATATTTTTGCATACTGAATACGCCCCAGCTTGTTTAAGGAAGATTTAGTTCTGCTTTTGCCAATCCCTTGAGTCGATTAAGTTGTGGCAACATTTCCTTAACAATTGATTTCACTGCAACTTAAAATAATGTTTAGGTCTGATTCATCAATTTATTAAAGAGCGCACCGTTGTCCAAGTTTAAGAAAATGAATTAATGCAGAATTCCGGCTCCTAATATTTAAGAATTGCCAGAACAGAATACTTTTAACAAATAATACCTCTGCTGAAATCATTAATGATACATGTTTACAGTTTGTTGTCAAACATCATCAGAAAGAATACAGCGAAATATTTCGGCAATGTCAATAAACTACAGACAATAAACTATTCGTATAAGTTTACCTGTTCCGATCATGAATGTTGACACTGCACTGTTGAACGCATTGAGGTAGATTTAGATGTCTTAAATTTTGTTGGATTTGATTATGAACAGTTTGAAGTCCATGTTCTGTAACACTTTCTAAAGCTTCTCCTGTTTTGTTCACTGCTACGAGAGCACAGATATAATTTTTGTGTTTTTCGTTCCGTCTAAGATTTCTCACAGCGGCCATATTAGCAAAACTTTTCTTTTTTTAAGTTATAGCGTTCCTTTTTATAAAATCCTCCATTCAAATCCAAACAATGTGTTTTTAAAAATAGTTTGCCGGTCGATAACATGTACTTGTAGTCAGGTTATTAACTGCATAAATTATGGATCTATTTATAGCTAAGTGTATCAATTATTATTGATTAAATAAAATTTCAAAGTATGGGAGGAATGATGTAAAAACAAAGACAACAAAAATATTTTCTCTAATCACTCAACGTTATGCATATATATACTTTAAACATTATTCCTTGCTCGGTCGGCGTGCAGATCCTATTTAAACTGCCTACTAGAAATATAGCAGAATGACTATCAAAACGTATATATTGATATTCCTTTTAGATCTTTATAACCAACGAATGAGGGTGAGCTGTTAGTAGAGATGGATGGTCTGGCGTCCGTCGTCCTAAATTTTACGTTTACTGGCCAGAACTTCTACATACTTGATTCACAGCATCATGAACTCTCTTCAAGTTTGTTCAAAGACTCCGTTTGACTGCATAAGGGACAGCTGCAACTTTTAAAACTATAATATTATTATGTACCACTTGATAGATCTTCACTTAACTTTCACTGTAGCATCCTTGTGTGGATTTAGCCTTTAAACGAGTACCATCCATGACTAACAAATTGTATATTCATCAAATCCTAGTATGTGGCAGCCTTGGAAATACTTGCCTAAAATTTGATCAAATGAGTTTGCTTGTCTGTATGAAGATCGAAATAACACATAGCAAAATACAACTGTGGAAAGTTCTGTGGACTGTCCTGAAAGACAGTCTGTTTCAATTAATAGTTGACACTGCAACCAACGAACAAGGACTACAAGTTCTCGGAGTTCATAATAATGACAGTGCCAGCGAATCAACATTATGTGAAAAATTGTTGAGTGCTGTATAGCGAACATCCGGGCCCACCGACCATGCATCAACATAGTGCCTTTGAATGTGGTTGTGCAATAAAAACTTGGCATGCTATGATACAATATATATACACTGTCAGGTAAAGTATCGTCTTTGGCAATATTTCATAGGCTCAATTGCAAGGACGTCAAAGTTGATAATGTACATGCTAAAAGGAAGTTAAGAAAGCTGCAACAACAGTAGAATGCTATCATCTATGTATATGTATATCCACCCATACATTAATAACCAGGCCATCATATCTTTAGCATAGCGTTATATTGTGCATCACATTTTGAAAAAAAGCCGGTCTGGAGAAAATGCCCAATTTTGCACTCACATAAAAGTGATAAGCTATATCTTTTCTACACTGTACTATTATAACAACAACTACAACAGCAACCACAAAGATATATTGAAAACTTAAAATACATCCATGAGATCACACGTTGGGTAAAATAATCTGCGAGTTCAGCTCATGGACTAGCCCTAGAAACTACAAATCCTACCTTCCTCGTAGAAGAGCGGAACTCTACTAACTCTTCTGTTAGGTACGGTTAGTTGCTTCCTGGCTTATAATGATCATGCAATTGCCAGTGACAGTTAATTTCGGTTCCATGAACAGGCTCAATCAAACTGAGTACTGAGCTTCAAATGTTCTGTATATAAATGTACTACGTACATGTATTGTTATTTTAGATTTCTGCATTAAATTTGTTTTATGAGTTGCTGCATAGACAAAACTATACATATAAAAACTATAAAATTATTTAGTTTGTCGTAGAATCATGTCTCAAATCTACCCCAGAATGCACTTATGCTTACACAGAATTTCATAGGTTTTCGAGGGTGCGCTCCACAAAATGTTTGCTAACACATTAATTTTTTCCAAGCCACGCCCCTGAGTCAATATTTAGACTTCGGTAGATCTCGGCGAAACACACCCAAACTATATATCGATCACTGGGCGAGGCTAATGTTCTCCGTGACGATTTGGTAAAAGACATTGTGTCAGAAATTATGCGGGGAAATTGACAGTAGGTTTATCCTAGTACAGAATCCAAGAACACTGGTTAGGTTAAGTGCCTGCCATTTCATAACTGAAATACTGTTGGAAAACTGTGCTAAACCCAAAACAAACAAACAAATTAGTGAAAATAAATTTCAAACAGTAGCGTTTTGTGATACAAATAATCATACACTATGTCAAGTAAAATGACCAAAGTTTGAATTCTGTTTCTGTAAAAATCAAATTGCTCGTAAGTCATTTAAATGTGTCCCAAACATTGGATATTCTGTTCTTTGTCAAACAAAGAAATCATTTTTACATTTCGCTGATTAAAAGCATTTAGAGGACGAAAAACAAAACGACGCCTCACCCCAATATATCTTGAAACAAGAAATATCTTTAAAAATGATGGTCGGCGAATTGTAATAAGGAAAGAAGTTTATGAATTTTTCATCTAACATTCATCTTTCATCTAACATTTTTCAAATTGCAAAACTAAACACCGCACTTTTACAATTTAAATGGTTCTCTTTTAATTTTTCGCAAAGGTTTCGTAGAGTTGCAATTTTGTTTCGTTTATCCTTAGACGAATTATTACAGCAGTAGCTAGTTTGATGAAGATTCATGAAGCGGTTCATGAGAAGAGGTCATTAAACGTGTTTATATTTTTAGCTAAATTGGTCCCTATCCCCATTTGTAACAAAATAGCAGGAGACCTTACGATAGTGTTACACATCGAGTTTGATAAAAATCCATTACATTTTAGTGGTTAATGCGAAGAAAGGCATATCTACTTTTAGCTTTACTGGTCCCTAATAGGGCCCAAGTTCCTATATAAATAAATTTGGAAGAGGACCTTATAATGATGCTCCAGACCAAGTATGACAAAGATCCACCAAGCTGTTCATGAGACGCTGTATAAAGGCATTTCTAGTTTTAGCTCTAGCAGCCCCTAAAAGGGGTCAAATGTCCCAGCTGAAGAAAGTTGGCTGCGGGCCTAATAAAGATGCTACAAATCAAGTTTGATTAGAATACATGAGAAAAAAATCAATTAAAGGATTTTTTTATTTATTATTTTTATTTATTTCTAAAATAGGCCAACTGATCCCGCTTTAACAAATAGCATATTCGCTATTCATGAATCTTTGGACAATGACGTCACACCTATAAAAAGGTGAAGGTCAAGCAAAACATACAATTGTAATTATTTCAATATTTCTGTTTTATAAGCAAAGTTTGACCGTAGACATATCACATAGGTAACTGTATGCAGCGTACCTTCATTTCAGTTTAATGAGATTCAGTCATTATATAGCATATATATAATAAAACAGATTTCAGCTGAGTTCAATATTTGCATACCATACCAAAGAAAAATATTCATATAATTATAATAAATCAGTTAAATAATTTATAACAAATATATCAAAGCAAACAAGTACTCATTTTAATATGCAATCTGAATAAGTCACAAAAGCAAGAAACTTTTTCATACACAGACGACAATTGTAACAAGGAAAATCTTTTAAAAAGCACTTGTCTACATAAAAGACTCTTATCACACCCTTATTCATGTGATACGCAGACCGTATTCAGCTCTTTCTTTAATTTGATATATGTTGGTATTTGAACAGGTTTTTATCATATTTATTAAACTTACTTATCATTTTGAGATATATCAATATTCTTGCTAAATATACTGAGCCAAAGTTAGCTTTAAAACTGTAAACAGTGTCGTTTAGGATAAACGCTTTGTCTACATTTCACTCAGCGTAGCACAATCAACAGAGTGAAAGAAATTGACACTCTCGTCCAATCAGGCAGGGTGTTGCATAAATCTTCCATTTTGATAAATTATCTATAATGCGTTATCAAGTAGTTTGATTTGCAAACTGAAGTCACGTGGCATAGGTAACGAAAACGAATTTAGACGGCGTCGCCGAAAAAGTGAAGGTCAAGCAAAACATACAATTGTAATTATTTCAATATTTCTGTTTCATAAGCAAAGTTTGACCGTAGTCATATCACATAGATAAACTGTATGCAGCGTACCTTCATTTCAGTGAAATGAGATTCAGTCATAATATAGCATATACATAATAAAACAAATTTCAACTGAGTTCAATATTTGCATACCATACTAAAGAAAAATATTCATATATAATAAATCAGTTAAATAATTTATAACAAATATATCAAAGCAAACAAGTACTCATTTTAATATGCAATCTGAATAAGTCATAAAAGCAAGAAACCTTTTCATATACAGACGACAACTGTAACAAGGAAAATCTTTTAAAAAGCACTTCTCTACATAAAAGACTCTTATCACACCCTTATTCATGTGATACGCAGACCGTATTCAGCTCTTCCTTTAATTTGATATATGTTGGTATTTGAACAGGTTTTTATCATATTTATTAAACTTACTTATCATTTTGAGATATATCAATATTCTTGCTAAATATACTGAGCCAAAGTTAGCTTTAAAACTGTGAACAGCGTCGTTTAGGATAAACGCTTTGTCTACATTTCACTCAGCGTAGCACAATCAACAGAGTGAAAGAAATTGACACTCTCGTCCAATCAGGCAGGGTGTTGCATAAATCTTCCATTTTGATAAATTATCTATAATGCGTTATCAAGTAGTTTGATTTGCAAACTAAAGTCACGTGGCATAGGTAACGAATTCGTTCTTAGACGGCGTTCGCCGAAAAAGGGAGTTACTAACGGTTTTATACGTTTTGTTGATTTGATATTTTGGTGACAAGATGGTGAGCTTATCTTAATAGGCAAGGGTGTTTTACCAGGCAGGGACTGTCTATGAGAAAAAAATGAAAATTTTCTTTATGATTGGCCGTAGCTTCAGGTAATACAAACTAATGCAGCTGAAATCAATGTAGTAGTCTTTATCAAAGGTTCGTCTTTTAAATTATTATTCTTAAATCAACTCCAGTGTTCGCAACAACAGAAGCGTGAGACATTCTTGTGTAAGAAAGGGGTCAATACAGTTAGTACATGTTTGAAATTTTGGCGGGTGTAATGCAAGTATTTACGTAAATTTTACCAGAGTGAGGTTTTTGATATGGACTCTGTTTCAATCACAGCTTTGAGGAGTGTATGCAAACTATCTTATAAGACTGATAAGCTGTGCAGAAGGACATAAACGATTAAGTAATTTCTGATATCTTAAATCATATTCAACACGTGAACCAGTGCACTTAGCAATTCTAAAATGGCTTTATACCTATTGTTTATTGTCCTTGTTTCATTTTTAATAAGTAAAATCAGTTAAAATAAAGTTGAAACATGTTTTACAAAAAATAAGAGAACATTAGAAGAAACACTATTAAAAAATAAAGTATCTTGTTTCATAAGCAACAAACTAAACAGGTTACAGTTACGCGAAGCTATGAATAATAACGATGGGACTGTAACATATACGTATAGTAATAAATCGGACTTTTTTTCTGAAATGATATCTTCCAACACATAAAGCGACCGTTTAAATTACTTAAAATGACATTGTACTTACGATGAAAAAAAAAAAGATGTTAAAAGACAACCCAAGAACTCACTGTGAAAAAACATTGAAAGAACAAAAAAAAAAACATGTTTAAAGACAACCCAAGAATTCACTGTGAGAAAGCGATATACAAAATGTATACTTGTGGACTTTTCCTGATAGATAATTTTATATTTTAAATATCTCATTAATATTCATTAAATAAAAAAGGAAAACTTGTTACGACCAAAAATTACCACTTGTAGTCATTGCTGTCACAAATACCATGTGACCAATTCCTATAGTTTTTATTATGCGCATCTTTCTGCGCAGCCGACACTTTCTATGGAAAACTGAAGTGAAGTCAAAATTTGTTGAAACATGTGACAGACAATCTTAAATATGAGGAATCTTGAATGAAATAACATTTTTGATCAGATTTATAAGTAATCAAATGTTGATACTGGTTAAAGTTGTTTTGACAAGTATCATGCCTGACAGGTATCTTGCTATTTGTGTTGTTGTGTTTTCACATCGCAGTTAAGTACAAACACAGTGTTGTTCATATAATGTAAGACAATTGACTTAGTACTGATAAGACAATATCTCATTTCATATTATTTATCCCCCCGCCAAAGGCGAAGGGTATATTAGAAATGCTCTCCGTCCGTCCGTCCGTCCGTGCGTCCGCAACGATCTTTGTCCGGAGCATAACTCCAAAAATACTGGAGGGATTTACTTCAAACTTCATACACTGATAGAACACATTGGGAGAAAGTGCAGTGTGCAAGAACAATATCTCTACCTTGCCTATTTTTTGAGTTATTCCCCTTTATCATATTTTCTTAAAAAATTTTGTCCGGAGCATAACTCCAAAAGTACTGGAGGGATTTTCTTCAAACTTAATACACTGATAGAACACATTGGGAGGAAGTGCAGTGTGCAAGAACAATAACTCTACCTTGCCTATTTTTTGAGTTATTCCCCTTTATCATATTTTCTTAAAAAAATTTGTCCGGAGCATATCTTCTTCTTGCATAGAGGGATTTTGATATATCTTGGCACAAATGTTTACCACCACGAGGCGGAGTGTCATGCGCAAGAACCAGATCCCTAGGTCTAAGGTCAAGGTCACACTTAGAGGTCAAAGGATACAAGAATGAAAACCTTGTCCAGACCATTTCTTCTTCATGCATAGAGGGATTTTGATATAACTTGGCACAAATGTTCACCACCACGAGATGGAGTGTCATACACAAGATCCAGGTCACTAGGTCTAAGGTCAAGGTCACACTTAGAGGCCAAAGGTCAGATACAAGAATGACTTCGTCTGAAGCATTTATTCTTCATGCATGGAGGGATTTTGATGTAACTTGGCACACTTATACACCATCATGAGACGAAGTGTCATGCGCAGTTCCCTTCTTTAGAATTACTTCCCTTTGTTGTTACTTTAAATAGCTTTTATTGTAACTTTTTCATTACTAGTCATAGGGAAAAATCGAGACCACTTTTCTGTAGTACAACATGCATGCTAAATCCAATTTTGAGGTGTATTCCTGATAAAAGATTTTTGTGTGGACTTGCAATTTTTTTTTTTGTAAGATTAACTTCCCTTAGTTGTTACTATAAATAACTTATATTGTAACATTTTTATAATTGACTGTAGGGAAAAAACAAGACCACTTTTCTGTGGTACAACATAGATGTTACTCTCCAATTTTAGGTGTATTTTATTATATATAAGGTATCTTTACCTGGTAAGGAGTTTTTTTGGGGACTTAAAAAAAACAAAAGACTTACAATGATTACTAAATAAAATTAACATTCCATTTGCAAATACAGCTGCTAGAGTAAAGAAATTTGCTGCGACGGGCATTTATTGTGACATTCTGGCACTCTTGTTCCCTGTTAGCTTTCCATTCCTTCTTTTTACAGTAGCCATATAGAAAAACATCATAGCTATACTGTTCATGAAAATTAATAAAATTTAGCAGTAAACCACCCCACTACTGACTTATTCTTTCTTCCACATCTTTAAAACCCCCTAATGCGGACCACAACTAAAAGGTTCTTCAAAGCTTTCCCCAAAATTAATACTTTCAGACACTAACTTGCCAGGAACTTTAGCCTTCAGTTATAATATGCCCGGCGGGGGGATTAGCCATGTGTAACATGGCTCTTGTTTAGTATTAAATTATAGAAAGAATTAAGATTTTTTAAAACTTTTAGCAGATAAACATGTAATCAAATTGGTCAGGTTCGCGCCATTTTTCGTCCGAACAGCTGTTGTATTCAAGCGGTCTAAACATAAAATTTAGCCTGGTGACCCATACATTTTTAGCCCTTTTTATGCTCACAATACAATGATTTATACGCAAGAAAAACAAAGAAAAAATCTATGAAACAGCTTTTTCAAAATCTAGAAAAATATTCTTCACTATTAGCATTTTTCATTGAAAAAAGTTCACAAAAGCGAATAAAAAATAAGATTTATTTTCCATTTGTACCAATAATTGTAAGGATAAAGTATTACAAGTATGACTATGATATCAAATAAGCTTATAATAAAATCTGTAAAAAGAATAAACCTTATTGTGCTGTCTTGATGTATATTTTGGTTGGTATTTATTAAAAGCCAGAAAATTATGAAAATGTTGAAACATCGCTGACAGTTTCAGCAATAGTGGGTGTGTTCAAAACAATTTTTCACAAAAACAAGCCTGGTGGCCCATTGTTTTTATTTGTTCATTGTTTTCAGCACAAGTTTTCCTATCATATATATGAATTTGAAAAAATTCTATGAAAGGAAAAAAAACACTATAGGAATTCTCTTTAATTTCAGATTTAATACCCACATTAGCCATCTTTTAGTCTGTGTTCAGACCGTATGTTTTGTTGAGATTACTCCTGAGGCTATTCAAATTTTGTATAATTATGTCCTTTTTCTTCTCAAAACATACGATAATCAGAGCCAAGACTGATGAAGTCAGAATTTTTTTACAGATTTTTATTTCTAAAATATAGAAAAGATTATCTAGTCGGTAGCCGGACTAGCCATCTTTATACTCAAAACAATTTCAAAAATTAAAAAAGTAATATCAAATGATAAACAAGAGGGCCATGAAGACCCTGTATTGCTTACCTGATGTATTGACCTAAAGATCATCAAGATTAACATGCAGTCCAAGTTTCATTAAGATATGGCATAAATGTGGCCTCTAAAGTGTTAACTAGCTTTTCTTTAGATTCGATCCGGTGACCTAGTTTTTGACCCGACATGACCCAGATTCGAACTTGACCTAAAGATCATCAAGTTTAACATTCTGAATAAGTTTCATGAAGATACAGTCATAAATGTGGTCTCTAGAGTGTTAACAAGCTTTTTGACCTAGCGACCTAGTTTTAGGCCCCACCTGACCAAGATTTGAACTTGACCTATAGATCATCGAGATTAACATTCTGATCAAGTTTCATTCAGATATGGTCATAAATGTGGCCTCTTAAGTGTTAACTAGCTTCTCCTTTGATTTGGCCCCGTGACCTAGTTTTTAACCAACATGACCCAGATTCAAACTTGACCTAAAGATCATCAAGTTTAACATTCTAACTAAGTATTATGAAGATACAGTCATAAATATAGCCTCTAGAGTGTTAATCAGCTTTTCCTTTGATTTGATCTAGTGACCTAGTTTTTAACCCCAACTAACCCAGATTTGAACTTGACCTATAAATCATCAAAATTAACATTTTGACCAAGTTTCATTAAGATATGGTCATAAATGTGGCCTCTACAGTGTAAACTAGCTTTTGCTTTTATTTGACCCGGTGGCCTAGTTTTAGATCCTACATTACCCAAATTCAAAGTGGACCTTGAAATCATCAAGATTAACATTTTGGTTAAGTTTCATGAAGATACAGTCGTAAATGTGACCTCTAAAGTGTTAACAAGTTTTTCCCCTGGTGACCTAGTTTTTAATCCCAGATAACTCAATATCAAATACGTCCAAGATTTTATTGAGGGTAACATTCTGACCAAGTTTCATTAAGATTTGGTCAAAATTGTGACCTCTAGATTGTTAACAAGCTTTTCCTTTGATTTGACCTAGTGACCTAGTTTTTGACCTCAGATAAACCAATATCGAACTCATCCAAGATTTTAGTGAGGGTAACATTCTGACCAAGTTTTATTAAGATTGGGCCAAAAATGTGACCTCTAGAGTGTCGAATTGTTGACGACGGACGGACGGACGACGGACACAGGGCGATCACAAAAGCTCACCTTTGAGCACTTCGTGCTCAGGTGAGCTAAAAATCGATTTATCAAAATCTTGATAAAAATGTTTGTGATGGTGAGGGGAGACCACTGCACATGAGGTTAATGTGCTTACTCTTCAATTGATTACCTCCCTTTCGAACAACATCAGCTATTGGTATCAACCACAAGCGGAGTGTAAAATGGCAGGTAATAAGATACAGTTAACAGCCCCTCGTTACTCAGCTAAAGGAAGAAACACTCTCATTTCATTATAGATCTGATTGAAAATAGATAGCCTGAGCTTATGCAAGTAACCAATGTTATAGAACTGATGCGAATGAAGAGGAAGGGTAAAAGTCTGCTTGAAAATCATAATTTCTTATGCCAATTACAGTCTGTGGGTTTGTACAAAAATAGGTTTGACTGTTCTCTAGAAAAAATATGAAATACGCTGTTCATTTTGACAGATTTAAGGAGAAAAGAAATAGGGTATTACTAACAGGTCTCAGAAAAAGGATCAGATCGATTTCTAAAGAGAAGGTATTTGTTTTTATCTCCAGAACATTGTGTAAAAGCCTTGCATTGATATATTTATATGTAACTCATTGGGAAAGTAAATGTTCTTTCGGGCCAGTCATGCTATTGTAATTCATAAAATCGTCATCTTTAAAAAGGAAACATTTAATCTCTGTGTGATATTTTATTTTATATTATATTTGTATCAATGGCTGCATATGTCCTCGGTATATGCTGGAGACTTCGCCCGCAGCAATACTCTATCTAACTTTTACAGATACTAATACACCTATATTCAGTACAAACTTTGAGTTGAAGAGAAATGAAGCATTTGTTGGCTGAAAACGACGAGTTTGTTATATTTTTCTGCACTTAAATTATAATAGAACAAAATCATAATATCAGAATAGTCCACTATTTTCAGTTTACAGGTTTTGGGTTCTTAATTCGTGATTTAAAAAATAATTTATAGGAAAAGAGTGCTTTATATTCAAAATGAATAATATTCTTTACTACTCTTGTTATTGCACTTGCCCAGCGTCGATGTTGGTGTGGCCGTTGGTAAAAGTTTTGGAAAAATTCAAGTATCTCTGTTACCCAAAGCTTTAGACTTGAAACTGAAAAATAGTTATTTTTTATCGAAGTCTACACCAGAAGAAACAATCCCCATAACTCTGATTAAATTTTGACAAAGTTATATGCCCCTTTTTAACTAAGAATTTTTGGGTTAAAGTTTTTACTGGGAAAGCTCTAATTCAAAGTCATGCACTGAAAAATGTTGACCGCACTGTCATCAGACAGCTTTTGTTCTGCATAAAATTCTCTACTTAAAAATTAACCTTTAGCCTGCTGGCGGCAAGTGTTTTTGCCTTTGCGACCAGTGCAGACCAAGATTGGATGTGCAGTCAGATCATGGTCTGCACTGTTCGCTATTCAGTCCGTACCCTTACGAAAATGAAATATGGAAACAAGCTGGCATTAAGCTGCAAGGTAACTGTCAATGATCTGGCAACAGTCTGTCAAAAAAAAAAGGTAACTGGAAATAACCTGACTCCTATATGGGAACAAACTTCCAAGAAAAAAATTTTAGCTGAAAATAATATGGACACTATTTCCATATTATTTCCAGTTTCTGGGAACAATCTGCAAACTAAATGACAATAAACTGGCTCATAACAATCAGCATGTAAACACACTGACAATATTGTCAGCTTGTTTCCAGTGTCTGGAAGAAATCTGGCAGGAAAATGGCAAGAAACTGGAAATAAAAAACATAATTTCTATAATCGAATTGAATGAGTACTGAGTACCATCTTGCATACAAAAACTTAAGCAAAAAATGCTTTGTGGAAAAGGGGCTTAATTTTGGAAAAAAAGTATAGTTATTGGACCTGCTTAGTACATGTCAGGTCATGACATTGAACAAGTGTGTAATTAGTTTCAATCTATAATTTTGTAAAAAAACACAAACAAAAAAACATAGGGGCATGTCCAATAACTTCTATTCTTTGAATATCGGGATAAAAATTACATAAGTGACAATATTGTATGGATTGGCTGTCTGTCTGACAGTACATTGGATATAAATTTACTCAGAGCAGATTCTGACAATGCACTGGCTACACAATGGCAATACACTGGCAATATACCCATCTTAGCAATTTTCACAGCAAAACAAATATTACAAGACACCTTATCAAAATGGCCAAGTGTTGCATTTTTCCCTCCAAAACTATTTTCAGTTTTTAATAGTTTTCCAGCACTGATGGGCACATTGTAAAGGTACTTTTTCATCATTTTACAGTTACTTGTTTTCATTGTAACACAGATTCTGTCCGCAACAAGTATTTTTGCTAAACAGATACAGAAATTTTAAAAGTCATGTATTTTCACTACCCTGTAAAATTAAACTTGCAGATTTACCATAATCTTTGTCAAATTTCCTTTGGGCTCAATATTATATTATTGATAACTGAAATATTGCAAATCTGAATTTGTATTAAAATTGAGTCACAAGCAAATGAAGGTTTTAAGTCACATTAAAATTCATATTAAACATTAATAAGGATAAATAGAAAAAAATATATACTGACACTAAACTGGAAACAAACTTCCCATACACTGACAATGCTATGACAATACAATGTAATAAAGGCAATTTTCCTAGGGGGAAATAAAAAAAATTAGTAACACTGAATAGTAAGCGATATATGGGATACTTGTCCATCTTTAGCTCAGTAGGTAGAGCGTCGATCTACGGATCATGGGGTCGCGAGTTCGATCTTAGGACGGGGCTTATGTTCTCTGTGACTATTTGATAAATGACATTGTGTCTGAAATCATTAGTCATACACCTCTGATTCATGTGGGGAAGTTGGCAGTTACTTACAGAGAACAGGTTTATACTGGTACAGAATTCAGGAACACTGGTTAGGTTAACTGCCCCCAGTTACATGACTGAAATACTGTTGAAAAACAGCATTAAACCCAAAACAAACAAACAAAACTAGTCCATCTGCCACACTAATGTATACCCGCTGTTACATGACTGAAATACTGTTGAAAAACGGCGTTAAAACCCAAAACAAAAAAACACTAATGTATAAGTGCTCATAACTTTGTACTGCATAAAGGAATTTAGTTAAAACTTTAAATAATGATTCCAGTTTGCTAAAGTGTTTCTCTTGTCCATGTAAGAGAGCCTGGCATGTTGTGACTGACTATACACTGACAATACAATGACAACACACTGGCAATATGCCAGTGTGTTGTCAGAAAAATATTTCCAGTTGACTGGCTGTGCACTGACAATACAAGGACAACAGACTGGAAAGTCCAAAAAGCCGCTTGTTTGTCAGTTGTGTATCCAGTGTGTTGCCAGATTGACATTGCATACCAGTTTGTTGCCAGATTGTTGTCAGTGTTTATTTCCAGATACCTCTATATAATTTAGCTCCTTCAAATAGTTTTATATGAAAAATCAATGAAATTTTGTTAAAACGTCATTACAAACATCACTGACAACAAACTGTATATAAACTGACAGCAGACTGGAAGTTAAATTTTACAGCTGGTTTTCAGATCTGGAAATTAGCTGACAAGCACATGGACACATGATGGTTATTAAGTGGCAACACACTGGATCAGTTTATTGTCAGCTCTGGAAATAGGCTGGCAAGTAACTGGATTTTAGAGTATTATTGACTGGAAACACACTGGACATAAACTGACCACACACTGACAATAGGGAAGGTTTTTCATAAGGGTAGATTTTCAGTGAAGTCCCCTTTGAATAATAAGTGGTACTGCCCAAATTGAAGATGGACCAGTCCATTATAAAATTTTAGCAGGGTAAGGGTTAAACAGTGTTGGGGGACCCACATGATCTGATAAAGCTGTCCAGTGTGTTGTCTGTCTCTGTCCCGTTTTCCTCATCTGTGTCATTACCTTATATAGATAAAGACAGCTGTTTTGTGATTGATTTCTAGTCTATCCTATAGTCTAAAGTAGGTGGTCTGGTGCTGTTGTCCTGTTATTTGCAGGCTGTATGTTTTATGCTTGTCCGCATGTCTGACAGTTTTTTGTCATTTGTTTTCGGAGAATCATAGCTCTAAAACAGGGCGAGGATTTTCAAATAGCTAAACACAAATTTTTTACTATGAAACTAGGTAAGATACAGTTGCTAGCAATCTGACTAAAGTACTTGATCTTCTTAACGAAGATCTGAGAACGACCCATTCACATTCGTCTTCTGTATATTTTGGATTTCCAGTATTGCTATTTTTATTTTATCCAATCAGACGACATGTTCGAATGTCAAAGAGTAAGAAAAATGTGCAGTTATTCCAGGGCTCGAACCCAGGACCCCTCGCTTACAAAGCAAGTGGCCTACCGACTGAGCTAACCGGCTATCTGATACATTATGACATAAGAATTGTAAATATCAAAAGTCAAGGCTACAGGTAGATATGCAAGATGTTGTAAGTTAGGCTCTGATTGGCTAGCGAAAGGGTCGTCAGAACGAGGCAATGAATAGGTCGTTCTCAGATCCTATGCGTAGCGTAATAGGATGTGTACTTTAGTCAGATTGCAGTTGCTAGACTCTGGTCACTAGGTTTAAGTTCAAGGTCTAACTAAGAGGTCAAAGTTTCTTTTCTGCTTCATTTGTCATCTAAACCACTGGGGAAAAAATCATGCAGTAAGCATAAATGCATTGTTCACTTGCAGAGTGCTTAGTTTCCCTGTATCAAAGCTGCCATTAGGAGTATTAATCACCTTCCATGATAGCTCAAGTTAAAAAAAAATTGTGAAGAAATCAGTGGAACTACCAGGCATTAATTATCAAGAATGTTTTGCCCTAGTTAGTGTGGTAATTGTACCAAATCATTCCAGTCTTAGATAAGGAAATTATTGACCATAAAGCTTAATTAGATAATGATAATGATGAGTTTCATGTATGACAGTAATATAACAGATACAGGTTTGGCATGGAACTCTATTGTTACAGAATAGAGTGACAATTTGTAAACAAAGAAGAATTTGTATAGCAAGCAGCCGTTATAATAGTAGACACTGTTGAGACAGAGTAAAATGTTTTTGTTTAAAATTTAAGGCTGACGTTTTTTGTAAAGGCCTTTTACTAAGAATTTCATTTAAAGGAAATTAAAGTATCCGCTTTTATAGAGAGGTATGTTTTCTTTCCAGAGGTGACTAGTAAACAGAGGTACAAATTATACTGTGTATGATCAGTTGAACATTGGTACTGGAAGCGCCATGGAAATACTGCATGGCTCACTGAGTGGCACCAATATGTTTATTTTGATTTAATGAACTTTTTACCATGAAGATACAAAAGAAACTGATATCTGATAATTAAATGATGTTACATGGAAAAATGTTTTATGTTTGAGGTTTCAATGTAACTTATTATATATACTGTAAAAGCACATATTTTCACTGGGTCAAAATTTTGCAAATTTGAAATTCTGAGTATGTTCGCGAAGTTTAATATTCACAAAAACTGTAAAAATGGTATCCTGCTTGAATTAGAATAATGGTGAATATTTATGCAAGGACTATAATTTCGCGAGATGTAGGGCCTCGCGAATATAGTGAAAATTAAACCCTCGTGAAATTTCTGCTTTTTCAGTATCTTGATTCCCTTTCACTGAGAAGACATATACTCAATGTTTATTTAAAATGCTGAGCATGTACAAAAGTCAGTAGTTGAAGATATTTTGCAACTTAAGAAAATTATTCAATAGAAAAAAAGAACTGTTGCCTTACTTGTCATGCGATTCCCACAAAGACACCTGAGATAATTAATTCTGTAACATGACTGTGTATTGTGTTTGTATGACCTTATCTGTAATACTGGTACTAATTAATTAGTTTACCTGAGAAGTCCATGTTGACCTTATGGGTGGTACTGATTACTAATAAACTTTGATAATGTGGCAGTTGACCTCAATACAATCGACGCTGTTTATTTTCCAGTACAGGTAAATCCAGTATTTGCTTTATAATGGATCTATGATGGATTATCTTTGAAAACCCCTGGACTTACTGGACTCAACTGCCACATTATCAAAGCTTATTAGTATTTATGATTTAGGTGTATGTCATCAAAACACAGAAATATTTGACAAGCAAACAATATCTTTACCAATAATCTATCTGAACATTGCATGTTCTGCCATACTGTCCTGTATGACCTATACTGTGTTGGTGCGCCATAAAACCCAAATAAATAAATAAATAAATAAATGTCCTGTATGATGGATACTTCAAATGTTCTGAAAATACCCAGGCAAAATGATGACCATGGTTGACCATGGTTTTTGGTTTTAACGTGGTCAAATCAAGATACTGTAAAAGCAGAAATTTTCGCGAGGGTTATTATTATTATTATTATTATTATTATTATTATTATTATGGTGAAAACATGGTCAGGAGCATGGTCGACCATGGTGATATAAGATTGGCCATGGTCAGAAAAGACTGTCAACAGTTTGAACATGGTCTACCGTGGTCAACTTTTTTCAACCACGGTTGACCATGGACTACCATGGTCATGTTGATAATTTTCACACTTATCAAGTTTTACAATGCACCAAAGACGCCTGACTGCATTTTGGCTCCAAAAGTTTTCCTAGTTATAGACTAGTTTTCCTGCATTTATAGACAGATTCAAAGGTAAACTTTCATAGTCTGACTTTAATTTTTTGTCATCTTAGCAATTTTATAACAAATATATGACTGACATGCAAAAATAGATATCATCATCATCATGACTGCTATTGTCATGTATTTTCATGACCCTTTCAAATTCATATTTATACATTTAATTACTTACATGTCTTGGTGAAATATTTTTATATATTTTAAACAAACCTTCAACATGAATGTTTTTAATTTGTAAGGTGCAAAACATTGTTTCAAATATACTGATTTTAAAATATATCAAAATAGTGTACCTATTTTTGGGATAGTCAATAATTACCATGGTTGACTGTGTTCCACAACCATGGTCTACCATGCCCCCCCCCCCCAACCTTGGTTGTCTACCACTGTCATAAAACATGGTATCGGACCATGGTAAAAAAAAAAAAAAAAAAACCCCTGTTCAACCATGGACAAAAAAATCATGGTTGACCATGGTATGATACCATGTTTTATGACGGTGGTGCCAATTACCACAGCCATGGTAAACCATTGTGCATGACCATGGTATACCATGAATTACCATGGTAATAAACCGTCAATTTCGACTGGGCAATTGTCCGCCTTTAAAAATTTGTGCCATTTGTAAATAAATAAAAGTAAACAATTGCAAAAACTGTTCCACCTAGTTATGTGAAATTTCAGCACTGCCCCTGCGAAATGAAACATTACTGTTCACGAACAGTTCATGAACAGTGCATGAACACTTCATGAATTGTTCGTGAAGATAAAATGCACTAATTCTTGAAACATTCTTAAATACCGTATTCATGAACAGTGCATGAAAAGTGAAAGATGACTTAAAGAACTAATTTACATGAAAAGTTCATGAACTATTCACTTAAAGACTAGTTCTTGATATATAGTTGAACATGAATAGTTTATGAACTTCTTGCTATATGTTTTTATTGTGCCATTTTATTTTCACGAACTAGCAGTGAACCGTTCATGAACATGATTCTTCATTAGTTCATGAACTACCTGTCATGAGTAGTGCATGTAAGATTCAAGAAAATAACATCATGATTGTTCCTTTAACCTTTTATCATGGACAATTCAGGAACTCTGTGTGATTATTTAGTAGTACATGAACTGTTCATGAACACATTTTAAGGACAGTTCATGTCCAAAAATTCATGAACACAAATCAAGGACTATTGTAGGTTAGTTCATGAACAGTTCTTTAATGGTTTGAAGTGTTCATGATTTCAAGAACTGCATTTCGCAGGGGACCATATATTGAAATTGCATCAAAATGAATATATGTAACAGTTCTTTGAAACTTGTGAGTTTTTTAAGGCATTGAACTGTCCAAAAGTGTGGCCCCTTCATGCAGTCCTTTTCCTGAACTCAATGTATTTTTTCCTTTTTTTTTTTGTGATCAGTCAATTTGATTCTACTAGATTCAGGACTGATCATTCATTTTGGTACTGCACTAGATTCATGGTAAAAACCAGTTCCAGCATCAGTTATAATCTTCATAAAAAAGCTGTAAACTCTTGATTGGGTTGTAAAACCAACATTCATGATTCATCTTTCTTGACAATTGTTGAAAATGCAAACAATTGTGAGTTCATTATTATCATTGTTTGACAGTACAATTAATGGACATCTTCAGAATTTAGGGTTGATACCCCTTTGTTGTGAACATAGTATTTGAGAACCATTAGTTCAAAGAATGAAAACATGATATTGGAAAACCTGTCAAGAACAGAAAATGAACTGTTGCTTTTTGGTTGACTATTCAAACCTATTGATTTTATATAAAAATGAGATTAAAATCTTGTTTGATTAATATGGCATGGCACGTGTTGACAAACATAAATTCTCTACTTAAGGTGATTGTGTTACCTTTGTGGGAAAAAATGGGTTGTTGCTAGTACTATGTTCAACATATTAAAGAGTACCACATTGCCTGCTACAGAAAGCTTTTTATGCCCCCACCACTTTGGGGGGGGCATATAGATTTGCTCTTGTCCGTCCGTCCGAAAATGTTGTGTCGCGCGTAGCTCTGAAAGTATTTGACGTAGAGTCACAAAACTTTACAGGAATGTTGGTCAGCATGTGTTGTTGTGCACCTGGGGTTTCGCGTCTGGATTCATTCAGTCATGTAGAAGTTATGGCCCCTGACTTTGTAAAAATTGGTCATTTTAATGTTGTGTCGCGCGTAGCTCTGAAAGTATATGACGTAGAGTCACAAAACTTTACAGGAATGTTGGTCAGCATGTGTAGTTGTGCACCTGGGGTTTCGCGTCCGGATTCACATTTCACAGAAACCTAATTTTTTATTTATTTTTTTTTTGGTGCCTAACGATCTGGAGGCCAGTGCATTTAAATAAATTAACTAATTTATTCCTTTTCTTTTATAATCAATGTCTGAACATAAGGTGTGAAGATGGAAAATTTCAATTGTGAGGTTGGTCAAACATAGAACAAATACACTGTTTTTCCAAGTTTGGTAACTGTATGTTTCAAGTGTGATCTAATATATTAATGCATGCTCTTTGGTCCAAAGGCTAAACAATCGGGAGATCTGGCGGTCTTTCAAAATATGACACCTTGATTATTTTCCTGGCACCAAACAACTTTGGCTATTGTGTACCTTGCTGCACCACATTTTACTGATTTTTATTTTTTTTAAATATAATAATGGCAATTCACAT